>NC_142931.1:63234030-63296530 GCF_046866305.1 Octopus bimaculoides | reverse complement strand
TATATATATATATATATATATATATATATATATATATATTGAGAAGATAGGTATAGTTGATCTACTCTAGCATAATCTAATTGTGGCTAGCCGCATTGAATGTTAAAGAATAAGCAATTTAAAGGTACACCAGGAACATGCATCACAACCATATGTGCGCAACATAGTGGTCTCATACCAAGATAAACAGTGCATAACCTTGCAGGTGGGGCCCAGTTAGAATTTACTTCAGGTTGAGCGACTCATTCCGCTCAAAAGTTCCTTGAATTAAGTTTGTTTGAGGATGTTGAACGAAACACCAGTATTTCCAAAGGTGAATTATCTAAACCCCAAATAATTCCTCTCAACACATGACAATAATGCTCCCCCACTACTTCTGCTCGTGATTAGAGATGCACATACTGTCAGCCACTAAGCGACATGCTCAATTGGTTAAGATCAAGCAACTGACAAGCAAATCTGTGGTATTGAGCAGAAAATTTGCTGTAGCCCATTTTTTTATACCAAGACAAAACAATGTACATGATAACACTTCCAATCAATTACGATCAGAAACCATGAGAACGACTGTCTTCTACTACATCAGGGCATTTATTATTATTATTATTATTATCTAGTGAACGATATTTCACTAGATAACAAATGGCACTCTTCTTTTAATTTTGACTCTATATCTTCAGGAGGAGTTACCTCAATCCTTTCTATATTAACCAAAATGAAGTAGATTGACAAATTTATTTTTTGAACCAGTTGAAGACACACGATATGTCGAAATATCGTTCACTAGATAACAAATGCCACTCTTCTTTTAATTTTGACTCTATTATTATTATTATTATTATTATTCAGGTCACTGCCAGAAATCAAACGTGAAATCTTGGGGTTAGTAGCCCCCGCTCTTAACCACTACGCCACAACACCACAACATCACATATGAAAAATAACATCGCTTAAATGGCAGCCATTTTCAGCTTCGCACACCCGTGCTCTTTCCAAAACTTGCACCATAACACCCTCAACATTTTCAGACCCCACACCTCTGATTACTTTATTGATGTTCTGAAGTTGCACCAGGGTTTCCGATTTTTTGACGTAAACCCTTTAATTCGGGTGTCCTCACAAGAAAATATCCAAGCTAGTCAAGTCTAGTGAAAGTGAAGGCCAGTTGACATTGCCATAGCGTGAGATTATTCTCTCTCCAAAGCACTCCCCTAGCAACTGCGTTGTTTCTCTTGCATGAGCAGTTGTCTCATCCTGATGGAACCATGTGTGAGGCCAACGTTGAATAGCCTGGCGTAAAATGTCTCAATCATGGATACCTGAATGAAAGAGCTTACGTCAACAAACCGGAGACAGTGGTGTAACTGAAGGGGAACATCAAGAGAGAAATCAGAGAAGTAGAGACTGAAAATCTTGACGGTGTTTTGGTGCAAGTTTTGAAGAGAGGGCGGGCAGGCGTGCGAGGCCGTAGAAGGCTGCCATTTAAGTGATGTCATTTTTCATATCCGATGGCGTAGTGTTCCATTTGATTTGTGCATATTAATTTGCATTACGTCCGTTATATTATATCAAAATTTTATGCATCTATTTGTAAAGTTAAGGAAGTTAATAAAATTGGAACGTCTTATATATATCTATATATATATGTGTATGTGTGTGTGTGTCTGTGTGTGTGTGTGTGTATACAAAGAGTGAGAAAGAGAGTGGGAGAGTGACAGACAGACAAATAGATAGATAAATAAATAAATTTGGGGTGATGTTTATCTATACACGAAGGACTCTTGTCGCTTTCGAAGTTGGAGCGTCTTGTGCTTTGATCAACTGGTTGATCTAATCATACAAACAAAATGAGAGATGTCTGAGTACTCCGCAAACACTTTTATCCTTAACGTAATTCAGGAATGAAATCGCCATTATAAATTTTGACGATGGTTACTCCTGAATTAGAGACACATTCCATCAGAAGGTCTTTCACTGTTTTCTCCATAATTCTTATGTAGACGTGAGGCTGTTATAGACACTTTGTTATAGCTGCTTTAAAATGCACTTGAATGTCATTTTTACGGAGGTATGTCCTTAAAGTTCCTTCTTTGCTATTGTAAATTCATTTATACACACAAGCATAGAAGTATATAAATAGATATAATATAGATATAATATAGATATAATATCCATCTATCTATATGTGTGTGCATGCGTTTATGTGTGCGTGTGCGTGCATGTATGTAGATATATATATATAAACCGATGTCATATGTGTCAGCATTGAATGAAATATATACGTGTAAATTCCTAGATACATATATGTGTTTATATCTGTATATATCTACGTTTGTGTGCTATGAGACGGTGAGATTTGATTCATCGTATTAAATACATTATTAAATACATTTTATATCTGTTCTATACTACACGTTGACAATTAACGTTAATTATATCTTCTTTGTAAGTAGTGAAATGACAGGGATTGCCAGGAACCATCAATTCACTTTGTAAAATTAAGTAAGCCTACTTTCAACCAATTTGTCATTTATTCCCAATGATGAAACCTTTAATAAGGTTGTCAGATTTATTATGTTATTTTCGTTTTCGGATGATACAGGTATTATTTATTAGTTTTGAATGATTCGAAATATATCAAATCATATCTAAACATTTCCAACCGCAAATCCAAATTATTTTCTGAAATACGATTCTTTTTTTTTTTCTTTCTAGTTTTAACTTTACATCGTACTTCTTTTCTTCTTTTCTTATTTATGAACTGATTTTTGTCTCTGATGAATCAAAGGAACCTCTATGAGTTCACTCACGTTTTTGAATTTTCATTTAGGTCACATTCTGAATTTTTATCGTTTGAAATGGAAATATTTGATAACATATTGCTCTATACTGAATACTACAGAAAGGATGAAAACAATTGGATGAGAGAACGTCTTGATCAAATTTTACATGGAAATAAACGTCAATCATTATATTAGATAATACCGAACATTAAACTAGATATTGTGAGTACAATTAAAAACAGAGGCAAACCTTTCAATATCTCCCAACGATTCTTCTTGCATTGGGAGGTAAATGTTTACACAAGCGTGGTAATTGTTAAGGTATTTCTCTTAACATGAATACAATGGTAGCTTAACCCATAAATAAAGAAGTTTTATCCACCAATGCGGTGTTGGGTACACATTCACATTATTCGATATGAGCCTATATACATACATACATACACACACACACACACAAACACACACACACACACACACACACACACACATATATATATATATATATATATATATATATATATATATATATATATATATATATATATATATATATATATATATATATATATATATATATATACATGTATATATATATTAACATACATATATATACTTCTACTTCTTATATAGGATAAAAGTTTTTCCAAAAATTTCATCAAAGTGGCCAGCATATACATACATACATATATATATATATATATATATATATATATATATATATATATATATATATATATATATAACTAGGATGAATATGGGATTCATCACTTGAAGCCACAAGACAGAGGACAGGGAGAATGCAGTGAAAATACCCCTCATCACCTACTCCAAAGAAGGCTAAGGTCATTTCATCACCCCCCCCCCCACACACACACATACACCACACCACCCCATCTACACTCACTTCACCCCACACCACCACACCACCACAACAAATAACACCACTCCATACCACTCCACACAACCACACGTTACACACTCGCACACTTACGTACACATCCAAGCAAAGCGTAGCAATCAAAACTTCTGTCGGCTAGGATTTTAAACGCCAAAAGACGATATAATGGTAACTGTGGAGATGTGTTTAAATTTAACGAAACAGAAATGAGATAAGAATTCAGCTAAAATATAGCTTTAACAGTTAAATTTACATCCGCGTTGAATTATCAAATATTTAAGGTTTTTGTTTAAGCCAGTTAATTCAATTTATCTACATTTCCCTTAAATAATTCTTTTTGTGGAAAGTTTCAAGATCCTATTAAATCGTGTATAACTCTTGATTAAATAATGATAAAGTTGGATAATACTTTCTTTCGCATTAGTTATCTAAAACTTGAACAATAGTGGGTATACAGGAGACATTAGCTTCTCAGAAAGAGATATCTAAGGTAGTTGCAAGAAACTGAAAAAGTTAGCTTTATTTTGTTCATGAAGAAGTGGAAACCAAAATTTCTTTATAATATTACATAAACAGATTCTGCGAACAAATACCTGTTGGGTCGACTTTGCTTTCATCTTTTTTGGGTCGATAAAAGAAGTTGAACACTGGCAGTCGAAGTAATTGACCTATCCCCTCCACACGAAGGTTCTGGTCATGTGACAATCTTTGAAACCAATATTTGTTTCAAAATGTAAGCCCGAAGGTGGCAAGCTGGCGTGCCGGACAAATCTCGGCGGCATTTTATCCGTCTTTACGTTCTGAGCTTAAGTTTCGCCGAGGTTCACATTATTTTCATCCTTTTGGGATCGATAAAATAAGTGTCAGTCGAACACTGGGTTCGATATAATGGACTTACACCCTCACCATAATTGCTGGTCATGTGCCAAAGTTTGAAACCAATATTAGTTACTTAAATGAAGGCAGCGATCTGGCAGTGTAGTTAGCACCACATTATTAAGGATATTGCATCCGACCCAGAAGTTATCTTAGTACGGAGTTACGGAGTTACGGAGTTTCTGCTGACCTTACAGAGGCTTATGCGTGTTTTCTACAGATTAATAAAGCCATATCTTAGACAGTTCATTTAGGTACAGAAATGTCATAGAAAACCCCAACTATTTGCGAATTAGTTTTCTGATACCACTAAAATACCAGCGAACTATGGTTTATATTTCCCTTACAAAGCTCTGGTAATAAAAAGTAGCAATTTGTATAATTCTTTCACCCATCCCACTTGGTGCAATTATTTATTGTTCCAACCTTATTCGAATTATAAGGTGAGTAATAAATTTTCCAATCCATGTTTTCTAGAAACATTTTTCCCTTCAACTCTCCCTGTGAAATATTCTCCTGCAGTCTTCTATTTTCAATGCATTCACGGCCTTGAATACACTGATCTTAAAGCTTCGAAGGAGGCATCTTATTACTGTTCGTTCCTTCTGACTAGCAAATAGTAATTTACATGTAGTAAAACAATAAACATGACACAATGCCTTTAACAGTTTCAGTCTTTGAGATCGGTTTTTGGAACGTCCTTTCTTAACGGTATATTATACTACAATCAATCATCCTAACAGTTTCTAATCGCTTGTAAATCGGCTCTTAGATTTCTCTCATAGAGTGAGTATTTTTTTTCTTTCAATTAATACGTCTGTAACAGATCATCTCTGATTTGAGCCAAAGAGTGGGATCCTCTTCGTGTATTTTGTTTCGTTCTTCGGCCATATAATTTTCAATGTAATGTTCTACCACAGTTGTTCAGCATTAAAGTTTAGATAATATATTCGGTAATTGTAGTGAATAATAAAACGTAGAATGATTTATGTTTTCTCGTCAAATTCTACACCTAGAGTGACATCTTAATTGACCGAACTGGGAAATAATTAGCTTAGTAATAAGGATCGGTAATAAATATGATCTCGTTAATTTTGACTCTTCTAATTTCATTGTGATCTGTCTCAGTTGTATCATTAACTGAAGTTTTGTGTTCATCGTTATACTTCATATATTCACTTGGTTGATTGGTATTTTATCAAATAGTACATAATTATCAATGTAAAAGAGAAGTTAACCAATGTAAAGTATAAGCCTTATTTGTAACTTACCAGCTCACTGAACATTACAAAGAATTGTTTTAGTTGTACATTGGTGTTAGTTTTGAAATATATTTTACGAACTCCTTATGCTTTAATGGTTCATGTACCATAATTTACATCTTAGTTTTGAACTTTTACAGATAAGTGATCCGATAAGATGCTAGACTAAAGGCAAATGGTTCTTTTCATGCATTCTTATATTATAATTGGAGTACTCATCTTCGTTTTGAAAGTCAAACATTACTTGGCTGTTGTTTCTTCCGGTCATCTTCAGGAGTTTGTTTCACTCTGTGACAGTCCTTCGAACAGAAGACATTTTCAATCACCCTTAGAATTTATTTCTTATTCTGCTAGCGGAGAAATTGTAGAAACATTAATGCATCAGACATAATGCTTAGCGGCATTCTTTCGGTTCTGAGTTCAAATCACGCCGGGTTCGACTTTGCCTTTCACCCTATCGGGATAAATAAAATAGTAAAAAACTAGGTTCCATGTAACTGACTCATCGTCTCCACCGCAATTTCAAGCTTTGTGCATTTAATGGAAAAAATTGTTATCGTTCTTATTATTTGATGTTAACTCTCAGCAGATATTGCTGGGTATGATGGAAAGTGTCAGCTGTGGACAGCTGACACTTTCCATCATACCCAGCAAAACCCAGCAGACTATGGTGACACTTGCTTACTGGTCATTATTATTATCATCATTACTAAGATGGCGAGCTGGTAGAATCATTAGCACGCTGGGCGAAATGCTTAGTTGTATTCCCTTTGTTGCTACGTTCTGAGTTCAAATTCTTCCGAGGCCGACTTTCTCTTTCAACCTTTCGGGGTCGATGAAATAAATATCAGTCAAGCCTTGGGGTTGACGTAATCGATTGGTCCCCTCCTCCCAAATTCCAGGCCTTATGCCTGACGTAGAAAGGATTATTATTATCATTACTTACGGGACCCGTGGAATTCCACGAACTGGAAAAAATTAAGAGGACATGTTTAAGAAAGAAAGGATGATTTGCATTTTTATAGCAGTCATAGTTTAACTTTCTTGAAATATTCTTGACGTTCATCTACATTCATTTCCTCATGTCCCTGTCGGTGATGTCTTATACCTCTTTTTGTTATATTTTCTCACTGTTCCTCTTAAATCCGCGCTCTCTATATGCGCACCCTTTATCGGGCAGCTTGCAACGGTTTTTCTTGTGAATTCAGATTCTAAGCTAAATTAACCCTTATAAACAAATACATTTTTTTTAAAGCGAGTAGACGATAAATAATTGCACTTATGCGTATACCGTGGTCGCTTAAAAAAAAATAATTCAATAAAAAAAATACTCTTCGATATCAACACACCACCGCTATCAACGCAATCTGTCCCTCTTTCTCTCTCTCTCTCTCTCTCTCTCTCTCTCTCCCTCTCTCTCTCCCCCCTCTCTCTATCTCCCCCCTCTCTCTCCCCCTCTCTCTCTCTTACTTTCGCTCAATATAATTGTACCTTTCTCTTCAGCTAACTTTTCTACACCGCACCGCACATTGTTAAGAGCTCTCTCCTTTTTTGTCTCTCGTCGACTTTGTCTATCAGCTGAACAAGTGACCATTTGACCTAAGTGTATTAACATTAACCACATTTCTCTACTTCTTCCTCACTTCATTCTTCACTCCACCCTCTCTCTCTCTCTCTCTCTATCTCTCTCTCTCTCTCTCTCTCTCTCTCTCTCTCTCTCTCTCTCTCTATCTCTCTCTCTCTCTCTCTCCCTCTCTCTCTCTCTCTCTTACTCCACCTCTCACACACTCCACGTTCACCTCGCTAACTTATTAATGTATAACGGGAAACGAACAAGGAGGTTATTATATAGATTGTCATTTTGGTTTGGCTTAGGTTCGGTTTTATTCCTGGTAGAATTTACCTGAGTAGCAGGTTGCTACCTATAACCTTAGGAAAACCTATGTGCTGTAAGCGTAAAAGAAAAATAAAAGGCGGCGAGCTGGCAGAGTTGTTAGCACGCTGGATGAAATGCTTAGCGGTATTTCGCCCGTCGCTCTGTTCTGAGTTCAAATTCCGCCGAGGTCGACTTTACCTTTCATGTTTTTGGTGTCGATAAATTAAGTACCAGTTGAGTACACGGGGTCGACGACCCCCCTCCCCCAAATTTCCGGTCTTGTGCCTTTAACAGGAAGGCTTATTATTATAATTACTAATACTATTATGATTATTATTAATAGTATTAGTATTACTGTTGTTATCATTCCTTCTTTTTCGGTGAAGCTCCTATCGACATTCTGAATCCCACTCGGAAAGGAAACTGTAGATGGAGTAGAACATGCTAATTCACTGTGAATTTGTGAAAAGATACGTACCAGTGACAAGAACAGTTAGAGTGAATGGCCCTACTCTAAGTATCAGCCTGTATATTGATGAGCAGGAGAGAGGATTCGTGCCTTTAGTGGTCAGATTAATCCCGGATCTGTGAGGTTCCTAAATTGGCCCTAGTTGGAGATTCTTCTGTATGAGGGGAACTGCATCATCCACGAAATCACATATTTTGTGTAGTACTGTGTATTCGTTTACCACATTTCACTGTCTTTCGCGTTTTCTCCCCATCCATTATGTAAATCCCCACACAAGTTTTCTTCTATCGTTACGATGATTCCTGGGGAAAGTAATAGAAAGTATTGTCATTAGTAGTAGTATTAGTATCAGTAATTACAATAGCAGCAGCAGCAGCAGCAGCAGTAGTAGTAGTAGTAGTAGTAGTAGCAGCAGCAGCAGCAGCAGCGGCTGCAGTAGCGTAGCATATTTGCACTAAGTACACTTTCATAGAATAAAAAATATACTTAAGTTTGATATGCATATAAAAACTGACAAAATAAGATTATATTAAATTAAAAAGATGTAAACTCCTGAGAAGTTACTCAGTAAATAATGGAAGTTCACATTTTTTATAAACATTTTGTTAGCCGAACAAACGATAATAAAGTACACAATAATTATTTAGGTAAATATAATTATAAAGGTTAAAGTATTAACAGTATTTAGAATATACCACTGATAGACGAATGCGAAGTTCCCAAATATGCTGGTCCAGAATAACTCTTGATTCAGTTCGCTTGTCACTCATTGTAAGGAAACTGCGAGCATATGAAAATATATCCCCGAGTTATTTCTTTTAAGGCGATGGTAAAATCTGTACACGTCCTCAGCGTCCTACTTTATATTGCGATTAATTATTCTAGTAGTTGCTTCTCTTTCGTAAATCAACTCTTAGCTTTCTTTCATATACTGTCATCTCGTATTAGTGTGGCTCATGTTTCTTTGGACTGAGGAGTGAGGTCATCTTCGCGTGTTTTGCTTTCGCCCTTCGACCATATTTTGTTCTCTGCAACGGACTGACACAGTTGTCCAGCCTTAAACTACTCCACATCATCGCCAGTATATTGGAGGTTAGGCTTCGATATGTTGGCTTCTGAGTACGAAGACAAACCCTTCTCGTTTGCTATTTCAGGAATTCTGACTACCGGTGTAGATGAAACAGCAGCATCTGGGATCTGTCAGTGGCTACATTTGTGCGTTTTATTTCCCCAGACGGGAAAAAATCTTGTAAAATAATTTTCCATTTACTAAAGAAAATTTGAGTGATAAAACGCTCCTTAAAAGCATACAGCAATATTGGGAATGAATAGAAAGAAATCTGAAATGTAAATAACAGATGTTTATGCATTTATGTATTTGCTTATGTCTGGAAATCAACAAATAAACGTGCACAATCACTTTTGGACACACACAAATGTACACGCAAACATACCCACAAATAGCAGCAAGCACATACACACACACACACACAAACATAAAGACACACACACACGCACACACACACACACACACACACGAACACATGCACACACTCACACACACGCACAAGCACGCACACGCACAAACACACACACACACACACACACACAACATATATATATATATATATATATATATATATATATATATATATATATATATATATATATATATATATATATATATATATATATATATATATATATCAGACCAACACCGATGGAACAAATTGGAAGCCCTATGTGTAGTTGCTAAATTTGTTAGGAATTGCAGAGAAATTAGCATCCAAACACAATCTACCAATAAAACGACCAGGCAGTGGGTGATATAATAATTCAAACTCGGAAAAATATATGGAATGCCCATGCATAGAATAACATTGATTAGAAAGTTACTCTATCGGGTTTTGACATTAACTTGCAACTGTTTGAGCTGGTCGTATTACGTACTGGAGATTCTGCTTCTGTAATTCTTTGTGCTGCGATCATGATAACTATATATAATGTCACTCTCTCGGTACATTATTTTAACTGGAAATAGATCAGTACAACTGGAAAGACACGTTTCTTACAGTAAGCAAGAGAAGTAGCGAAGGAGAGATAAAGGACTCAATACGAGGCTATCATACCAGTTATTAATACCTCAGCTGTTCACAGAACGCACTCCGTTCACTTCATTTAAAAATATGTTTGAGACAGCAAAGTCACCTTTCTGAAAAAAAGAGCACTATTAACCACAAGCCAACTTGATCGCGGCTTAGACAGGGCTAAATTTCACAAGTAAAATAAACATCAATAACGATATTAAACGCTGTAATAACGACGGGAAAGCAAATCGGTAATAATGGATTAAACTGATTTTAAATTTCAAAAAACTTTCGAAATCATTCCTTGGTTAGAAAAACAGATTTTAATCTAGGCACTAGATATTTTTTAATGTAGACGTCTACAATTCTGATTCTCAATCTTACAATGAATTATGAGACATGGAACCAACTAGATTTGACTCAATCATAATATTCAAATCATTATATTTCATATGAAGGATAGTAGTTAAACTTATTTTATGCCTAATTGTGCTTACGGCATTAATTACCTTTGACAGAAAATTTGATAACATATATAGTTTGCCAGATCTAACGAAAGAGAAAAATGAAATATTTTCTATATCAACATATTTATTCAATGAGAGAATGTTTAACTAAATGCTTAAAATAAAAATATTACTTAGAAATATAAACAAGTTGTATACAAAAGTAAGAAGGGAAATGAAATTGCCAGATTAATTCTAAATCTATAATTATGCTAAGTGATAGAAAATCACGGCTATATATTAAGATAAAAGTATTTGACTTGGATATTCAAAGATAACGAAATTATATATATACATACATACAGGCATGTTTTAAAAATATGTACGTATCAATGCATATATATATATATATATATATATATATATATATATATATATATATATATATATATATATATATATATATACATACATAATACATACATATATAGATGCATACATACATACATACATACATACATACATACATACATACATATATATGTATATTTATGTGTATGTATACGTATCTGTATATACATATGAATCAAAAGAGGAATTATATGCCCTACAGCAATTTTAATGTTAAAAGGAAACCAATAATTACAAGACGAATTGCAATATTTTTCATGTTGTGTCAATTAAAGTTAATATCAAAATAACTTGCAGGAAAGATATTTCAAATAACACGATATCCTTAATTGAGATGGCAAAGTGATTTTGCTTTATAGATATTATGCATCATTAGCACACACACACACACACACACACACACACACACACACACACACACACATATATATATATATATATATATATGCTTATTTATGTATATGCTTATTTATGTATATGTGTGTATCTAATATACATACACACCCTCGCACTTCCGGACAGATGCAGCACTATGAAAGCACATACAAAATAATATACACACATGCACGCATTAACGTATATTACCGTACATATGCTATTTGAAGTTTGTCTTGTAAGAAAAAAAAATGTCGCTGGACGGCAGCAGTATAAGATGTATACATCGGTTTTTATGATATATGTTCGTATGAATCATTTCTATATTAAAATATTAACCGCAATGGACATAGAATGAAAATTGGCTTTTATTTCAAATATACTTTGCTAAACAGCAAAGAAACTATACATACAAACTTACCTGCCCACAAATATACATACACATAGATATAGGTGCGTGTATGTGTTTCGGTGTTCATGTATGCTTATGTGTGTGCGTGTGTGTGTGTGCGCGTGTGACTATATATGTGTGTATGCATATAAACATACTAAAATTTAAAATTGTAAATAATGATTAAAAAATAAGATTCAACATCAGTACATCTACTGATCAAAGTTATAGCAAACGGTATCAGAAAATATATTTGGAATCTCTCCAAATTTGGATATGGAAGATATCCTTTAATTTTTGGCAAGGCGAAATGACTAAATCATAGAACTTAATCACAATTTCACTAATGTTTGCGATTCTGAAGTTCCTATGACGCTTTTGTTTGCAATACTAAGCTTCCATACCCTGTTTTACAAGTTTTTTTTTTTTTAATCTCTCTTTGAATTGTTTTCCTACACTTATAATACATATATAACCGGGCACATACATTGTCATTCGGGAAAAAGTTTGTCCTGTAATAAATATAGAGATCTCCCCTGTTATTGAATACGTACACATACTGGCTAATATCAAGAATACTGGAGCAAAAACAACGGCAGCAAAAATTAATACTTTAATTTAGAGCTGAAGAGTGAAGAGAACAATATCCTACATATCAGCAGCGAGATGTTCAGGAATCGTTATCTTTCTGATGACCACCTTTAGAACCACAAACAGCCAGATTAACAAGCTCAAAGAAATCCTGGATGTATAATGCTCAGCATGCCAAAAGAGCCTGGTATGGGTATGTTTCCCGAAGACATGCAGACAGTAATATGAAGCTATGTCTCTCTGATCTCGTAAACGCCAGATCACATAGCTCTTGGAATGCTACACCGGTGGAAAACGGCATATGTCTTTGGAAAATATAGCACATGGGATTAGCAGCTGCCCAAAAAATGCCATCAAGCGCTTATATTTTTTGGGGTCCGGCCAGACTGGATCAGTCTCGAGGGTAACCGGCCGAAACTGCAGAGATGATCTAGAATTTGACTGACGGTAGAAAGCTCTGAATGACCAGTGCTTGTTTTCTCCTGTCCTTCTTTCAATCGTCTGTCCGAATGTTTTATTGTCAACTGTTCTGTCCTTCTTCCATTTTTCATATATAAATAACATGGTGTACATACACTATGGTCCTTTTGTATGTAAGTATATTATCTAAATTCTGTACGACTCTTTTACTCTTTCTTTTACCCCTCATACTTTCTTCTTTCTTTCCTATTTTCTCGCATCCACTCTCTCACATTTCTTGGCCTTCCATTCATTCTCATCATTTTCCCTCCCCTTTTACCTCCCTTTACTTTCTCTATTACCCTTTCCAAAATGGTATTGACTCTTTGCACAGTGAGGGCCTTTTATTCTACTTCAGATAACGATTGAAGAGTAGAACCAAGAATTTCCACTACTCTTCCCTTCCGCATCTTAACATTTCTGTTGTGAAGCCGTCTACCGTAGGTGCAAAGTCTAGTTTCGTAAGTTTGATGGCATTTTCAATTTCTTTGGCCAGAATAGATGGCTCTTCTTCCAACGTCTATGGCGGTGAAGGATCGAAATTCACTGATGATTTTCAAAGGGTGGTGCTATAGGTTTTGCGTATTTAGCTAAGAGTGATGTTTTCTTTTCACCCAAAGATCGTAAACCTGTTATTTACAATAGACCAAGATGCAGGACTAATAAACCCGGCTACGGCTGAACTAAGTTTAGCGAGCAAGACAAATTTAAAGAACATTAATAATCCTTTCTGCAGTGGTAAAAAAGGCTTGAAATTTTGGGTTAGGGATCTATTCAGTTACATCGACCTTAGTACTCGAATAGTACATATTTTATTGACCCTGAAAAGATTAAATATAAAGTCAACCTCGGTGGAACTTGAATGAACAACGTAAACAGAGACGAAATGCCGCTAAGCATTTCGCCCGTCGTGATAACGATTCAGCCAGATCGCAGCTTTAAGGAGCAATCTTCGAACCTATTGGTATGGACTAACAGCAACTCGGAGATATCCGGGTTTAGATTCATCCACAATAAAAAATTAAGCGAGAATCACATTTTGATAATTTATATTTCTACTTGTTGATATCTAAATCCATTTTACAAGATGCATTGAAGTGTGTGCGTTGGTTTGTAACCATCGATAAGCATAAATTAAAGCATGTTATGTACGTGTGCAATACACTGTTATTTAGCGGAGGCTATATTTAGAGCCCCAAATTAACCCACTTGTGCTATTCGATGTTCCAGTTTGTTCATATGGTAGTGCAGATATATGTGATTTAATTTGTTTATAAATATTAACCTTTCTGAATTCGGAATTCCCCAATCAGAGCCTCAGTATATAGCAGGACAATGTTGTGGTTGTGTCGCACAATTGTGATGGGTACACTTCAGATTTATTTAGAAAATATTTTATTTCATCCTTTAGATCATTAAGATCTTTGAAATTCTATTGACAGTAACCTGACTAGAACTAACTTTTTACATGTTTTCTTAGATCTCAAAACCATTTCCCCTAAGCACTTTCACAATCCCAACAAAAATCTAAAATATATTAATAAACATTCCTACCACCCACTCATTGTATTTAAGAATTTAATTCATAGTATGCCTTTCTTCGTCAAGAGAAATATACCATAGTATGTATTTCTTCAGAAAGAGAAATATTTGAAAAGGCTCTGCCATATAATAGTAAGGCTTTACAAGATAACGGCTTCGCTGATAAAACTTTTTATAACCCTCCTCATACTCAGTCATCCTGTCGTAAATATAGAACCTGAACCTTCTTATGGTTCATCTCACCCTTTTTTCCTAAATGTTATGGCAAATATAGGTAGAGATTCTTACACTTATCAGATATCCACTGTCCAACAAAAGGTATAGAAACATTTTTAATAGCCACACGACTGCCCGCCTCCTAATATAAAGGCCCATATCGATATACAACCGATGACAACATCCTATCCTGGATGCACATCTAATTCTACTCAGGGTAGGCATGCGAGATATCCTGTTTCTTATAAAGGACAGATATCTGCAAACTATGGCAATGGCGAGACAGGAGCCAAGCATTATTTTGGACCAGTGGAATTAATATTTAAATCCAGCTAGAATAACCATCTTTTGACCTTCAGACACAGTGAAAATAGACATGCGACAACTCCCTTGGCATTATTCTGGAAACTTAAAGATCAAACCGTCAACTAAGACATAAAATGGAAAATACCACGACCAACGCTTATATTCAAGGATCAAAAAGATGTTCCATATGCCCTCTCGAAAAACTATCATTTAAAATCTTAAGAACATCCAATGAGTATGCTGATGAAGAGAAGTAACCCAGAAACCATCGTACATAGATATTGCTTTGTGCTGAGTGGGGACACAAAGCTTCCTTGTTAAAAAATATAAGGACGCAGATAATGCGTCGATAGCTACCTAGAGACGATGTTTTCTGGTGCTAAACGAAATTAACATTCGCCCTAATCCGGACTGCTACATTATGTTGAAAAATAATCATTATTTTCGAGTACTGTTACTAAATGTTTCTCGTTCAGAAAATTTGGAAACAGTAATTCTTCTATTTATGAGATCAGTAACTGTGGGTCACTTTGAAAAGTATATATTTCGAACAAGAAATATATATAAGACATATATAAATATATAACAAGAAATATATACAAGATATATAAATATATAACAAGAAATATATGCAAGATATATAAATATATAACAAGAAGTATATACAAGAAATAACTGGAGCCGAGCGGTTATTCTGCGCTGATGAAAGGAAGTAACCTAGAAGACATTGGTGCACAGATATTGCTTTAGGCTGAGTGAGGACACTAAGCTCCCTTATTCAAAAATATGACGACGCAGGTAGTGCATCGATAGCCGGCTGGAGACGATGTTTCCAGGGGCTAAATAACAGTGACATTCGTCCTAATCTGGAATGCCACATTATGTTAGCAAACAATCTTGATTTTAAGGTATTGTTACTGAATGTTTCTCGTTCAGAGATTTAGAAATAACAATTAACGGAGATTTTCTACATCTATAATTTCATTAAACAGTTATTCACAGTTATTTCTCCATTTTTTTCTTTTTTAGATGTGGCAAATATCTGTTTTCCTTATTAATACTACTATTACTTACGCTATGGAAACTATGCCCTCCCGAATGGGACACGGATTTACGAAGCGAGAATAATTACCAGAATCTAGCAACTTATTGTTAACTCGGGTATTAGTAAAGGATCTTTGAAGTCAGTCGGCATATGAAACCGATTTAAGAGGAAATACGGCAACCGCCTCCATTACATACACCTTTCAACTTATTTCTATGTATGTATATATATATATATGCGTGTGTGTGTGTGTGTGCGTGCGTGTGTGTGTACGTACATACATACATACATACATACATACATACATACATACATACATACATACATATGTGTGTGTGTGTGTGTGTGTGTGTGTGTGTGCAGACTTATAATATTCTCGTCTGATGCCAAGACACACATTTAGTTTGCAAAGGTGGGTTGGAGTCTAAGCGCGTGGTGGAGACAACTAACTCAGAGTGAAGGGAGTTCAGATAGAATTGGACTCGTGTATTTTGTTTATTGAGTTTATGGCGAACATACGTACCAATTTTCTGATATCAGCTTTTCAAAAAATGTGGTTAGTGTTACACGGGCCTTCATTACTTCTGAATACAAAACGTGTGTGCGTGTGTGTGTGGTATAACGGCTATAATATTGGATGTTAGACACTCATATATCACTACAGGAGACTCCAATAACATATATATGTGTATGTGCGTGTATGTGTCTTCGTATGAATGTATGTGTGTACATGCACACATATTCACATACATATATCAGCTTCTTTTCGGATATGAAAACAACGAATGCAATGCTCTCTGGTGAAAGTGTACAAATAACCAAACCGATTACATTATAAGCCGTTCATTTAAACGAGCTACAGCTGGAAAAAGGGTCCTCTCATGCTATACGTATTCTACCTCTATTATATAAATTACTTATGTCTATTTTTCTTATAACCTTGACTGCGATGCATATCGTTTCAGACATATGTACACGCAGGAGGAATATAACTTAAATGAGCGCGGTTTGCTTAGCTTTAAAGAAATGTACGTTGAATATAACTCATTTAATCATTTGATGAAATAGAACTTAGCAGCTTCTAAAACAATATAAAAATTAACAGAATAACATTAATCCATTCAAAATCAAATGTTTTGCGCATGTTCCAGTTGTTTGAAATTAAGTTTCTCTTTAATATTTGATAACAGCACAAAGAAAGCATCCTCCACCTATTTAACGTTCAATCTTGCATTTCTGATTTCAGAATAACCTTCATGAAATGAATAAGGATGTTTTGATACGTTGTGTGAATATATCTCGAATCATATTGCCTTCTGTTTATATAGTTTCCTTTGTACATATTATCTATTAATTGTCATGAACATAGCATCTTATAATTTGTGTTTCCAATATATAATAACAGAATGCTTGAATAACTAAAAGTATTTGTTATATTTAGATTATTCAATTGAACTGATAATAACAAAGCCATTAATAAAATGCTAAATTCCTAGAACATTGAATTTTTAAAATTCCAAAGATTTTCATTTTATAATTTTACCATGATATTGAATCGTAAGGAAATACTTTGGCTACTAATGGCTATTATATCGATTAAATTTCAAATGTTGAATACCATTTTATTTGTTACTTTTTTAATCATCCTCTCCTCATAAGCAGAAATTACGGTGCATTACATAATTTTCGATAGAAGGAACTATTGAATAGGATGACAGAATCGTTCTAAAAGCCAATACAGCAAGTGGCTAATGTTGATTGTGGATACAGAAATAAATTAGAAAACATGCAAATATTTGTGAACACAAGCCTTATGAAAATTAATTATACCAATATAATTGAAAAACTATTTGTTTGCTCATTTTACATTGACACATGTAATGTACATGTTTTACAATAAATAAAAACATTGTTCTTTGATTTGTGAGGAATTCAAAACAAAACGAAATATACTACAATGAGTATTTTGAAATTCAGTAAGAAAATTCCGTATCTTTTAAATTCCGAAATTCTTCCAGCTTCCGAAATTCTTCCAGCTTCCGTATATCTTTCACATAATTAACTACGTCTGTGAATGTACAAAAACAGTTGGTTTAATTATGATAAAAATATTCTCTAACTGAAAGTAATACTAGCATCTCTATTAAGATACCTTACGAAGATGCATTTTTAACTACTAGCCAGCTTAGATAAAAGAAACTATATGAAAAACATTGAAATCCTTTTAGTTGTATCACGAACTATATTGTCCTATGTAGAATTTCCAACGTTATATAAGCAGGTGTGTCATTTAAGCAACTTTTAATGTTAGTAGCAGATCATTGAAGCAACTTTTAACGCTAGAACCAGATCAATAATGATCACGCAGAGAAGTTGTATTGAAAGAGGATGGAACTGAGGGAAATTTACGAAACTTTAAGCAGACGATAATAAAAGGTGAAGTGAGATATTGACGAAGGACTGAGAAAGAAGGATGGAGGCTTAGAATATTGAATTATCCTTAAATTAGTGATAAGATAAGATGTACTCGTTTAGGAAACATTTGTTATTTCTAGTTGAAAAAGCGAATTCAGAGACGACTTTGCGATTGCCAGTATGACATTTTTATACATCAGCTGTATTGCGTTGCTATATATTACGTTTCATCTTAGGAGCAAGACGTCACCATTTTCAATTAGCTTCAAATCCATTTGAAACACAGTTTGCATTCTATGTGGTTTGCTTTATGCTATAGATTAAGAAGCATATGGAGTATATAAATAAATGTAAATATAAATCTCCAACGTTGATTTCTTATTAATTTATATCTATGGATATATATATATATATATATATATATATATATATATATATATATATATATATATATATAAACATGCAATATTTCCTAATAAAATACTTGTATACATGTGTGCCTCTGTGTGTGAATGTGTGTACGTGTTTGTGTGTGTGAGATGTGTAATATTATTGCCTATTTAAAAAATGTGGATTAATAAAAACGCACACACACACAACAACATGCACAAAACACATACACATACATAATATACATGAAAACAAAACTAGCAAGTAGTACTCAATAAAGTTATAGCTGTATCTAATATACATTAGAGAGTTCACCGAAGATTAATGTACTTAAGCATATGCAAACATATGGTTATATACGATCAGGCACTTAAAAATGACAGATTATATAATTAAATATTCAATATACTTAACATTAAATGATGTTTGTGTCGTACTATTAATTTATTATGTGCATCTTTCACCTGCAAATAGAGAACTTCAGAAATAATACAAGTCTTCTATAGATTGCAAATGAAACTTATAAATTAAATGATATTTGAATTTTAAACGGAGTGACATGTATGTATATCATTTATGAAAGTACATATGTATATTTTATTTCTGTTTAACATACAAATTGGGAAAGAATTGAATCATTTCTGTATTTCAGTATTTCAGTATTTCCGTATTCTTGAGAAAAGAAATATGGATACGCAAAATAAATTTATACCAGCTCATACGTCCGCATTCAATTTTATATGGCACACATTCATACACACGCACATGTGCGCGCGCATATATATAATGAACGAATTCATTTATACATATACATGTGTGAGTATCTAGTGAAAAGGAGCTTAAAATACAAAGGTCGAGGTACTGTTAATTCTATATAAACTTAACGTGATAAAAGATTTTTTAAAGGGAATAGCGCCGCAAAAGTTTCCCCGACGTTGGTATTCCTGAAAGCAGAAACAGAAAAATACCAGAAGAAACAGGGTAGGAATTGATTAAAGAAAGAAAAAAATTATAATTAAAAAAACAAAGAATGTAAAGTACTGAATATTGAAATATGACATATGTGAGAACATAGCTCAGAGTGAGAATATCAGTCAGTGGTTATTCAGTGTGTGAATGCAAGTATTTAAAGTGTTTGTGCGTCAGAAAGCTGGTATAAAGGAGGAGACAAAAAGGCAGGCATCTGTGTAGGTGGGTGTATATCAGTGTAGATGTATGCATTCATGTAAATTTGGTGGTGTTGTTTAAGAAGTTTGTGAGTATCATATGAATATCTAATTAATAAAGTCATTGAATGAAAACGAGTGCATGACTGTGTATATGCTTGTGTTCGTGTGCGTGTATGCGCGCGCGTGTGTTTATGTGTTTGTGTGCATACGTGCTTGTGAATTTGTGTGTATGTGTGTGTGTGTGTGTGTGTGTGTGTAATTAAATATGTCAATATAGATGTGTTCCTTGGTGTGGAGTAGTAAACATGTGTACAATGCAAATGACAGTGTCAGCCAGTCTGCTTCGAGCAGTATTTTTGAAAGCTTTCTTTGGAGCGTGTAAAAGTGAAGCAAAGACTGCAAAATATATAAGTTACAAGAAAGAAGAAGACACTGATAAGGTAAAATTCCATGATGAGTCATGTCAATTAGTTATATCATGGAGAAATTAGGACGTAAAAATTGAAACCGTATGAATCGAATTTAATACACACCACATCTAGCCTACCAAAGAACCAGACTAACAGACTCCTAACTCATCCGGATCGCTGACCTTAAATATCATATTACTCCCTTTCACAAACTATATTCTTAACCTAACTCTGTCCCCTAATGCCCACAACGGCAAATTTGGCTGGCCATTGTCCCATTTCATACATAGCCTCGACAGTCCTCAGCCACGTCCCGGCTGTGTTCTTCGGTTATTCTTCTTTGTTCTTTCTTCTACGCATCACTCTCACTTCTTACTACAAATCTCCTCTTATAGATGTAATAATCAATTCTTCTACTATCACTGTCTCCGATGAAGGGATACATTGGATTTTCCCTGAAACAGCTGTAAGACTTTATACATAAAATATAATTCTAAATTTGCCATTGGTCTCTTTATCATTTTCTTTCTTTATACACACAGACACACACACACACACACACACACACACACACACATATATATATATATATATATATATATATATATAAACAATATATATATATATATATATATATATAAACAATATATGAGTATATGCATATATATGTACATGTATGTATATACGTTCATCTACATGTACATATAGATACATAACTGGGTACATGACATATATATATATATATATCATAAATCAAAGGAATAATGCGTTAATCTGTTCTTTAAATTAAACTATTCCAAATGCTCAAAAAGTTAATATATGAAAATCATAGATGAATACGTCAGTAGATATTTAGTGGTAACTGTGAGTTAAAATTCGTTTAACAGAAAATTTAATTAGATATGTAATAATGACAACTTTTGAATGGGTGTATATGAGGCTATATTAATATATTTTATACTTGAAATGCAATTGTTGGAAATGTCGTTGTAATTGGAAGTATCCCTATTTTGGAAACAAAAGGAATATTCAAACACATACCCATACATAGATAAAACATATATATATATATATATATATATATATATAGAGAGAGAGAGAGAGAGAGGGGGGGTTATTCGAAAAGAATGAACTGATTTCGGTACGCAATATTTTAATAAGGAAAAGCAATGCAAAACTTCAGCTAAGTCACAACTATTTACTCATAATCAACATTTCCTGTCATACAAGTGTTCAATGTGGCCTCCACCTACAGCATGGGCAACATCACTGCGATAAGAGAATTCCTGCCAGATGTGTATCAGCATATCACAAACCACTGAGTTGATCGCTGTTGATATTCGATGTTTAAAGTCATGGAGGTTAGTGGGTAGTGGTAGAATACGAACGCGATCTTTTACATATCCCAACAAGAAAAAATCACACGCGGTGGGGTCTGGGGATCTTACAAGCCAAGCACAAAGAGCGTTTGGGAGGAATTCTCTTACCGTATTAATGTTGCCAATTTTGCAGGTGGCAGCCACATTCAACACTCGTAAGACAGTAAATAAAAGTTGATTGTGAGTAAATACTTGTGATTTAGCTGGTGGTTTCTATTGCTTTTCCTTATTAAACTATTGCGTAATGAAATCGGTTCATTCTGTTTGAATAACTCTGTATATATATATATCAGCTGATGACAGCCCTGTATTTAAATTGATGTAATGATTGCAATGTTCAATTAAATGGAGCCGCTTGAAACGGTCATACTGCATCACTTCTTAATATCCTGTTGCTTATTTTGATTTTATTCACCCTACTTCGAACTGTGCAGATAATACCGGACTGACTAGGTGCTTCAACTTAAGAACCTAATTCAACTGAATCTCAATTATTTCTCATATATATAACTTGCATTTGTTTCCACCAAAACTTGGCCCAGGCCATGTATAATTTAATAGCACCACCTGGTAGGATTAGCTAAATTCTTTTAAATTCAAATTTTTGTGATATCACTGCCCATTCGACTAGAGAGTTCTTGTTGAGTGACTTGTATCCAGGTATAGGTGGCTTATCTGCCATTCTTTGATGAAATTTGTCCAGATTCCTTTTAAAGGTGACGGGATCCTTTTCATCTTGATCTGTTTTGGGACAATGTTAAATAGTGCAAGGCCTGTTGAGGAAAAGAAATTGTGTTGTAGTGTAGTTATGTGTTGTGATCCTGAATTGGGGTAGGGAACTATAGCCAGTGATTCTATCCGTGCATGAATTCTAAAATTAATGTTGAGGTCATTTGGGCCATGCGGTGGCATATTCTCAGCATCGTTCAAATGATTTATATCGCTCACAGCGGCGCTGGGGGGAAATAGAGTGTCAATGATTTAAGACGATCCCAATAATCGAGATCAGTCATACCCTTAATTCTTTTAGTGAATGTCCTCTGGGATGATTCAATTTTCAAAATGTTTTGTTTTGTATGGGCAGACCACAGTGGGCAGCAAAGGAGAAAACAGAAATTATGACATCTTGTTCTCTAGATTGGAAGGTTCTTTGGATCCAGGAGCTCGTCCTACGAGCAATATCAACCTTATTGTTGAGGTAGGCACTCCAGCTGAGATTGTTGTCAACGATTACACCTAGGTCTCTGGTATCATTAGATGCTGTGAGTGGTTCTCGCGAAGGAAGAGGTTATGGATGTTTTAGCATAGTTTTTCTTCCAAAATATTTCAGTTCAAACATTCTCTCGTTTAGTTGCATTTTGTTTTTTGTCTGCCCATTTGCATACAGCATGTAGATCAGACTGCAGTTCAGTTCAGTCTTCTTTGGAGCTTGGATTCATCAGCGAATATTTTCACTTTGCTGTCTTTTTTGGAAAGGTCGTTTATATAGACTACATACAGAAGCGGCCCAAGACAGTCCCTGGAGGGACACTGCTGATGACGTTTGCTGGGCTTCAGTGGATTCCACTAATGACATATTGTGTTATTTTCTCCAGGAAATACTGAATCCAGTGTATATATGTACGCATGTGTGTGAAAACCACTCTCCTGATTAAGCAGGTTGTGCTGGAGTGGATAGTTAACGCACTGATTGTCCGAACACATGACAAGGATCACTGACTAACACTTTACCACTATGTATATATGTATGTATGTATGGATGGATGGATGGATGTTTTCTATTTTTTCTTCTTTTATATATGCCATTCATTGGAGTGCGGCCATGCTGGGACACCGCATGCAGACGTTTTAAGCCAAGTACTGATTCTATCAATCTCTTTCCCGTTAGAGGGATGTAAACACACGAACAGCGGTTTTCAAGCGTTGGTGAGACAAACATAAGCAAAACACACACACGCACGCATGCAAACACACATACACACATACATACGACAGGCCTCTTTCATTTTCCGTCTTCGAAATCCACTCACAAGGATTTGGTCGGCTCGAATCTACAGTAGAAGACATCTGCCCAAAGTCTAACGCAGTGGGACCGAACCCGCAACCATGGCTTTGGGAAGCAAGCCTCTTACCACACAGCTATGCCTACGCTTACGCCATAACCTCACGTCTGTTCCTATCCCACACAATCTCACCTGCACTTACATACATATATATACACACGTAAGTATGCATGTGTAGGTGTAAATATATACATATATACATAAATATATATATATATATATATATATATATATATATATATATATATATATATATATAAACATACATATGTATATGTATATGCATACATTCTTTCATTCTTTTATTTGTTTCAGTCTACAATAGACAGTGGGATTGAACCCGGAATCATGTGGTTGGGAAGTCAGCTTCTTGCCACACATTTAATCCTGTATGCCTATGATATATATACGCGCGCACGCACGCACACACACACACATATGATTTGATCGTATGCAACATACGTAAATTATATCAGATTTGTAGTGATTTCATCCAAGGTTTATGGCTGCAATATGCTTGTTACTCAGCCCATATTTAAATTTGGTGTTTATTTAGAATGTAATCAAGGAAGCCTAGAAATAAGTAGCAGACTTTAAAAAATGTACCGGGGTAGATTCATTCGACTAAACGTTCTTAAACGCGGCGCCCCAATATGGCGGAAGTCGAATGACTTAGAGAAGTAAATGGTAAAAGAAATGAAATGCAAGGCAAGAAATACAAGGTAAACCGTCAGTAAATCATATATTAAAGTTTTATAAAAAGGAAAACTGATTGGAAAATGAAGTTTTTGATATACTACATCTGAATAAATGAAAACAATAATAAAAACAGCAACGGCTTCCAATACACGCTTCTTATTCATCCACCAAATCCCACTTTGTAACAGACGATGTATATCTTTTCTTCCGTCTCAAATAAAATATTAATATTCTTCAAACGATCACCAGAAATTTGAGGTAACTATTGGGGGACTAAACAAACGATAGTAATCTAATTAGCCCCCCGAACTTCCGATCTACTATCTTCATCGCTCATAACTACTATTAATTAATATTCTTGTAATGTAATTCTTTTGGTAATACTAGAAAATGTTAATACATTACAAACATTGTGTTTAAAGTCACATAACATCCATGCCAAAATTGATAACAAACGAATTCATATCCGAGGCACCATTAAATTCATAGCATCTGAAGCTAAATTACCTAATTACTATTCAAACAATCGGGAATAGAATGCGCTAATTAAAGTTATTGTCTTGAAATGTACTTGATTTTAATGCTTGAAAATAGAATATGGACGTGTTCACTTCGTTGACTCATTAATAAACGAAACAACAAGCGCATGCATAATATTATTAATTATAATAATAATTATTGTTGTTTTTGTTGTTGTTGTTAATAATAATTATTATTTCATTTATTGGCCACTAGGGCCAACATATAGGGGACAATCCAGTAGACGGAACAGTGGGGTTTTTATACGAAACAAAGAGTATACAGTTAAGAAAACAATAACAATAAACATTAAACAAGAAAAATATAACAATGAGATTTCCTCAGTATGAGGTATGACCACTCAGTGTTGGCTCAGGTACCACACCAATCCTGAAACACCCGACTCTTCGCGGGTACTGGGAAAGGGTACACTTCTCCTCTTCAAATTCATCAGCCTGCAGGCGCATTATTCGAGTAGATCTACACACACGGGCCAGATTCGCTACATTAACCCATCTTTCAGCAAATGGACTGGAGGCATCACTTCTCTTTCCACCCTCATCTTCCTTTCTAAGTGAAATTTGAGAAAGTCGATAAGGGATTGGCCGCAGAGAAACGTGTCTCACCTCAGTCCTTTCAACTTGGTCTACCAAAGAACCTCTTTCGCTACTGCTACCAGACAGAGCAAAATTGCCTGCCTTTCCTGACCAAAGGAAAGTGGTGCGTCAGTCTTTAATATAGACTCGGCTGATAGCCGGATCCATCTTACATGCGGCAACAGCTGTTCAAGATAACAAAGCAAGTAAGTAATGCATGGGCATTGGATGAGTATATGCAGAACGGTTTCGTCACTCGGCATACATCTCGGACAGGTCCGTCTGAGAGTATTTCCATGCGTGTAGAATTTCTCTGGAACCGGCAATGCCCCCCTTCCTCAGTAGCACTGCCAAGCGAGGAATTTCTGGAAGTTATCCATAGTCCCAGGTTCAAAAGTCCTTAGGCACAGACTGGTCAGTTCAACTTTTTTGCCGTCCAAAACCTCTCTGAGTGCGTCATCGCACATTTCCACCACTAACCCTGTATAGAATTAAAGAGTGGATGTGCTACTGACCGATTGTCCTGCCTGGTAGAGGTTAGTGAGTACCTGGAAACAGATGCCAGTCATCCTGGGTCTCTCCTTAACCCAGGGCTGAAGCCCAGTCGAGGAGACGAGCAGGGGAAAGGCCTATTTGACAAATGACCACCAAAACTGTTCACCGTTTTGGCAGAATATTTGGAGATGCAGCAGTCTCGGTGCATGCGTACGCATTAGCCTTGGCATCCTCAGCCCTCCAAGTATAGAATGCTGGCTGCAGATGGACCGCTGTACCAACGGAACTTGTCCCCTCCACAAGAATTTGAAGAAGAGGTATGCTAAATTGGCAAGGTGCGAACGGGGGCAAGACACGGTGATCAGGCGGTAGTAGATGACGAACGCGATGTACGCATTCGCCACCTGCGCCCGATCTTTCAGTGACAGCTTCCTCACATGCCATTTCTGGATAAAACTGGCTACTCTGATCGTCACCTCGTGCTATTTCTTACCCACCTGGAGGTCTGGTCCGAACCAAACCCGAAGCAACTTTATCGATCCGTCCGTCCGGCAGCCCATCGACACTGTTGGACGGCGTTGACTTGCCTCTCCAGGTGCCGAGCCGCAAGCCCACCGACTTTTCAGATATCTGCATATGCGAATGATCATTGGGATAGTGACGCTATGTTTGAATCAATTACACTTATTACGTAGCAGAATTTCACAAATCTTATGGAAATTGTGGTCAATGTACTTCGTTGTAGTTTTATTCTTACTTAAGTGTTATATAATATTATACGTGTGATTCGAAACCAAACCGCTTGGTAA
Organism: Octopus bimaculoides; assembly: GCF_046866305.1. Lineage (NCBI taxonomy): Eukaryota > Metazoa > Mollusca > Cephalopoda > Octopoda > Octopodidae > Octopus > Octopus bimaculoides. The sequence continues at coordinate 63,269,550 of NC_142931.1, read as the reverse complement.
GCCGGTCATGCTTTATGATTGAACAACAGTAGTTTCACGTCATTGATGTACTCATAGTAAGCAAAAAATCTGTATGAAGTCATTGCGTGATTTAATCGTCTGGAATTTTCTTTCTATTACCCTATAAAAAGTCCAGTTTTGGCGGAACTTTCTGTATACTGAGGCAGCTGCTCGCTGTACATTTTCTAACCATAGCCAGACAGTTAAGACATAGGTCATATGGTCGACAAATATCTCCGTCACCAAGAACATACAACAGAATTGTCTTCAGCTATGATGGGCCAGCCAGAGATTGCTGTATCAGTAACACTTGCCGTAAATTGCAAGCAGTATGTCTCTCCACTGTTCGCGGATTGTGTCAGTTACTTCTTCACGCAGCCCAAGAAATATTTTCAGACGACTCAATCAGTCATCAACTCATATCAACCAACACAATACTCGCAACAATAAACAATATTTTGCGATAATACATAATCTTAGTTTCTATTTCCTTTGGGATTTCATTTTCAATTAGTTACTAATGTCATTCTAATATTACTAAAATGTTCTGACCTTTGCACCAGCGTGTATGTAGTATAAACAAAAGTAGACTATTTTCGCTACAAGCTTGCATATTTATTCTCGGGCAGCGTCGCGTAACTTATTTCTCTTAGTAATTACATTACAATAAGATAAGCACTCATAGGTACTAGCATGTGTAAATGTGCATATATTTCAGTACACATTATTTATGTTTTATCTTTTACCTGTTTTAGTCATTGGACTGTGTCCATATTTAAGCACTGCCTTGAAGGGTTTGGTCAAATCTATATTTTGAAGCCTGGTGCTTATTTTATCAGCCTCTTTTTGCAGAACTGCTACGTTTTGAAGGCGTAAAGAGACTAAACAGCAGTTATTAAGTGCTGGTCACACACACACGCATATATATATATATATATATATATATATATATATATAGAGAGAGAGAGAGAGAGAGAGAGAGAGAGAGAGAGAGAGAGAAAGAGAGAGAGAGAGAGAGAGACCGAGTGGTATTCTTTCAGTTTCGTTAATCAAATCAACTCATAAGACTTTGGTTGTTCAGTGCCATAGTAAAATATATTCAAAATGCCGTGCGTTGGACTGAACTCGGAAATATGTGACTTGGAATCAATCTCCTTTCCATACAGCAACGCCTGTGCTTATTAAAATCAGGCCTGCGTACATGTGCACACAAATATTTTTCTGAGCATGTTTATGATCAATAGTTGTTCGGTGTTTATATATATTTTCACGGATATTAGAGAATGTATACTGGATCTGAGATAATAATGTGAGCATTCTAATATCTACCACATAGAAAGTTAAAATAGATAGATAGAAAATTATAAATAATAACAAATGTTTATTATCTAGTTAGATCGTAAATCAGAAGGTTATGTACAATTCTGATGAAAATAATTGATCACACTTAACGGAAGAGAACAAAATTAAACAAATTATTTCAGTAAGAGCATGCATGATAAGGGGCATCGAGAAATGTGACTGCTTCTTCCATAGGAACAAGGTATTTAAATCAAACACCAAAGCAATATAGAAAGTACTTACAACTGGAAAACACTCAATGCCAAAGAAGATTTTAAAATTTCGGGATAGAACTTTGAAAGCAAATTCAATGCAAGAAACGATAATAAAACAGAGATAAAGAAGGTAATATATAATAGCCCTGCGAACAATTTCTATCATTATCACATGAATCTCACCAATACATTACTCATTTAAAGCAACAGCAAAGATTTGAAGCATTCAGCCAAAACCCATGGGTGTATTAGCGTAGTATCTAATGCTTTACAAAACATACCAGAATAAACTGCTACGGGAGCAGAAAGCAAAGTTATTTCTCCAAAACAGAATATCCAAACACTCCGAAAACGATAACAGCAATAATGTCATTATATGGCAAGGAGAAGGGATTCATAAACCAAATCTATTCCCTCAACTATTGAAATTTCCCAAAGAGAATCATTATTTAGAATGGAAATATTTACAAGGTTATCATAATTTTTTGGCAATCCTACAACTAAGCGTTTCCAAATTTAGTCAAAACATAAAAATAGTTATGAGATTAGAAAAATGTGACAAAGCTTCTTTTAAAACGGAAAACATTAAATAAATCTGTGAACATCAAATAAAACCAGCACTGAAATAAGAGAATTAGAGTAGAATCCTTCATCGACATACATAGGACTAGTTGAAATACATAAAATGAAAAACAAACTATATGGAGGGATATTAGAAACGAAAACGAGAAAAAAAGCCAAAGTAATTTAAAACAACCCTATTCAGTATAGGAAATAAAAGTATATGTCTAAAAATGGTTACTGTCATGGTTTTAATCTGAAGCTTCAACATAAAAAAAAAACTGCAAGTGAATGGAATAGCTTAAATGGAACATTAAAGAAAGGACAAGTAAAACATTTAGAAGCCATCAGTGAAATGCTGATATAAATAGAATAAAACCCAACATAAATACGACGTAGTCTCATTGAAGCGAGATAATACTCCAGAACAAGACAAGCAAAAAAGAAACAACAACAAACAGACATTAAAAATATCCAGAAGCAAAGGATACTGACCAATGCAAAAAGAAAGCATAAAAAATTGAAAAAGGAAAATAATTTTTTATTATATATAACCAAAATATAAAGCTCAGATTGAAAAATAAATACACTGAATGATGAAAAAAAAAAACGTTAAAAAATCAAAATTATACTACAGAATGACGAGACAACTTGAACCCTCTCGCTATGCCTCCGTAAGAATCGACCTGCAGAAGGTAAGACAAACAGAAAATGAAGTAGATACATGCTCACTCTCCCTTTAAATCACAAACAAGGCAATTAGGGTAAATATTTTGAAATGACTGTTGTCTGATGGACATTTGGCATACCAAACACACTAATGGGAGTTACATAGAACTAGGTTATCAGATTGTACTTTGTAGAAGTGTACCGATGCAGAAACCCCTTCCCTGAAGTCCGATGCAGAAACCCTTCCTTGAAGTCCGATGACATCATCCATTACCCAACTCGATGTATTTTCAAATATATTGTCTACAAGAATATTTTAACATCCGCGACATTATCCGCACGATAAATCCGTTGTTATTCACAGACAATTTTATAATAGCAAATTAAATTTCACATAAATTTCACATTTATATACAAGTATATTTACACACACACACACAAACACACAACGCACGCACACACACATACACGCGCGCGCACGCACGCACACACACATACGCGCGCGCGCGCACGCACACACACAAATGTGCATACACACACTAACTCACACATTTGATCGAAGACGACACACTTATTTGTAAATTATATTCCTGAATTTGCTTAATATGTAACTAAAAGCAAAATGTAATTACAACTATAATATTTATGATACTTTTATAAAATTGGATTGCAACAATGAACCAACACAAATTTATTTGTCCATTATATTTTCAAATTAGATTAATACGTAACTACAATCAAAATTAAATTATAACTACGAAATTGAAAATATTCTAAATATCAGGCGCAACAAAATAACATCATGTTTTCCTGTTTTATCTCCTGGGTGCAGGATAAATTGTCTGCAATTTCTATTTGGTCTGGTGACTTCCGGTTTTTTTTCTTCAGTCTGTGTTGATGATTCGAGCCGATATGGGAGAATGTCTACATGAATAGCATGAGGTGTGAAGCTTATGAGTCCATAAGTAACATACATAGCTTTTAAATATGATTTTCATATTGCTAAATGATCATTCTCTTGCTGTTCAGAAAAATTACATCCACTCATGCAATTTGTTCTTCATATCTTCACGCTCAATTTCAGTTCATTTATATTATCTTTTTATTATTTTTGTCAACTAACATTCCGTATAATCATAGGTGTGTTGTTAAAATATTTAATACTTGTACACTGAGAAGCGAATTGAAATTATATGCACGGAAGCTAATGCACATATTTTTTTCAAAGATCAATAGAATTTTCCTTTTCCAGGTATCGCAGCAGAAAACTTTATCTTTTTCTGGCGTTATTCTGAATTTGTGCATCAGGTACGAAGATATATGCGCATGTCTATCTATCTAGCTATCTATCTATATACATATATAAATACACGCATATATACCTATATTTATATGTTTGTGTGCGAGAGGTGCGTGTATTTTTTTCTAATTAGTGTCAATTTATTTTACATGTGGATCAGTGGTAGCACTAATGGGGAGAGACGTAAGTTCAACTTACTTTATGGACGAAAATACTAAACAACTTGTATTATATTTATCTTCAATAATAATCTTTGCTGCGTATTTTTACAAATATAGTGCTAGGAAAAATAATGTTTGATTGTATAGGGTTACAAGTAATGATAAAAGCGACCTGATGAAATGCAGATTCTTATCAAAAAGACGCTGCAATGAATGATTTAATGAATTAATCATAAAAATCTATGTATATTAAAAAATTCTACATAGGATATGTCATTCCAACTATGTTCATAAAGTGTTTCAAAGTAGGAACGTCTAAATTATGTTCAGTAATGTACGATATACTGCGGAAGTATATCACAATATGCTAAGTTTATTCAATATACATTTACTGCATATATTTCCTACCGAAATTCATGTTAACCAAAAGAACTGTATGCAATAAATGCATATAGAATAAGATTTGTGTGTTGTGATGTATTTGTGTTTCACTCTAACACTTTACACACACACACGCGCGCACACATATATATATATATACATATATATATATATATATATATATATAGCGTTAATAATGATATTTAAATCTGTACGTGGATGGAATGTGTGCTACATTGATTATTGAAAATATACACAACTTTTAGCAAATGAACATGGTACAAAAACCATCTTGACAGTATGTTGTAACAAGTATATATCGAATAAATGGACTGTATCTCATGTTGATTTATTTCTAAATGCAATTTTAGCTTATTATTTAAAAAATGCTGTCATTTTTTACAAGTTTATACTACGTATAGTGGTGTATTTCTTACTTTGTATGCTTGTCTGCTAGTCTGCATATCTGCATATCTGAATTCCTCTCTCTTTCCTTCTCTCTCTGTATAATTATATATGAGCATATACATTGAAACGTTTTTACACATACATATGTACACCCCTCCCCATATATACACTATTTTACTCGTTTCAGTCATTTAACTGCGGCCATGCTGGAGCACCGCCTTTTAGTCGAGCACATCGACCCCAGTACTTATTCTTTGTAAGCCTAGTACTTATTCTATCGGTGTCATTTTGCCGAACCGGTAAGTTACGGGGGACGTAAACACAACACCATTCGGTTGTCAAGCGATGTTGGGGGACAAACACAGACACACAAACACACACATATACATATACATATATACGACGGGCTGCTTTCAGTTTCCGTCTACAAAATCCACTCACAAGGCTTTGGTCGGCCCGAGGCTATAGTAGAAAACACTTGTCCAAGGTGCCACACAGTTGGACTGAACCCGGAACCATGTGGTTGGTAAGCAAGCTACTTTATTTCATAAATATTTGTCATAAAGGCATTACAAAGAGGGGGCGAACAAAGACAGACTAACATAAAAGGGGTGAAGTAGCTGTATCGATTAAATATTTACAATTTTAAATATACAATAATAATTTGATTATATTTACAATGTTCGATTAAAGCATTGCTCATTACAGATGCAATTTGTATTGGCTTTCCTGAAGGATAGGCGTCCGACCACCAAGGTAGACCCTTGCCTTTTTCTTTCCCTTGTTTTTGGCTTCCACTTACCTGGTGCCAAACACTCCCAGCTTCCTCGCCACAGCCTTCCATCTTCTCATGAATCTGTACCATGACAGGTACCTCTTCTCCAGCCTGATCTTACTACTGAGATGGTAGCAAAAAAAGTTAACTAACCCCTGGCGAGATACAGAGGTATCCGTCACTATGCCTCTTACAAGCGTCTTCCATACTGTTTCTTTCAGTATGGCTACTACGCAGGAAAAGCAAGCCTTCCTTTCCCTGTTGAGGGAAGGAGGCGGCACAATCTCGATCATAGATTCAGCTGATAGTTGTACTCTTCCCATCGATGATACCAATTGTTCTGCGAAAACTATCATTCTCGTTAATTCCTGACATTCTACAAATGCGTGCAAGACGGTTTCCCTGTCCCGCCTGCACCTCGGACACGTCGGCGATACGGCACTTCCATGCCTTGACAGTTTATCACGATAGGTAACGCCACACGAAGCACTGCCAAGCCAGGGATTTCTGGTAATTGTCCAGATACCCCAACCCGAAAGTTTTCCTAAACAGGTTGGTCAACTGATTTTCATCGTAGACCAGGGTCTCCCCCAAGGCGTCTTCGGACCTAAATCGCACTAACCCTCTGTAATAATCCGCGGTGGAACGCCTATTGCCGACATTGCACGCTCGAGAGAGTAGCTGAAGTGCCTGTCGGCACACCAATTGCCAGTCCCCCAGTCTATTTCTCTGCTTGATCCAATTACCAACGTCCGTTAAGGACGTTAATTGCAGAAGGTAGAACCGGACGTGCGGTGACCACACCTGCTCTCCATCCAGGTAAAGCCAAAGGTGCCGCAACCTTATCGCGAATTTTCGCATCCTCAGCCAAGGCATCCCTAGCCCACCCTTTACCGGTTTCTGGCAGCAGACAGAGCGCTTCACGAGTGGCTTTCCTCCCTTCCACAAAAAGTGGAAAAGGATTCTTTCCAACTTGTTCAACCACAAATCGGGGCAAGGCACTACGGTCAGACGGTAGGTGATAACCGATCCTATAAACATCTGCACCACCTCCGTCTTTCCTAGAAAGGATAACGCCCAACCAGGCCAGGTCTGGGTTACAGCAGTCACCCTGCTGGTCACCTTGCTGCAATTTTTCTCTATCTGAAGGCCTGACCCGAACCAGATTCCAAGCAGCTTAACAGGACTTTTTGTCCAACGCCCAGCCACTCCTGCGCCTATATATATAATTTAGAGAAAAGAAGAACAATTTACGTGTAAGTTTGGATTTTTATCCCTAATATTATTATCATATATATGTGTGTGTGTGTGTTTGTGTGTGTGTGTGTGTGTGTGTGTGTTTGTGTGTGTGTGTGGAGGGGCGTGATTTAGTGTTAAGTTTCTTGGAGTCTTGATCGTAAGATTGCGGTTTCGATTCATGGACCACTTGATGTGTTGTATTCTTGAGCAAAACATTTCATTTCTTGTTGCTCCAGTCCACACAGCTGACAAAAATGAGTAATCCTGCGACGGACCGACGTCCTGTACAGGTGGAGGACATATACGCCATGAAACCGGGTAACTCGCTTTATATTTTTATTTATATTCTCTTTATATTTTGGTATTTATATTTCATTCGTAAAGCAAACTTCGAGCAGCGGTAATCTGGATGATTGTACCTTTTCACTGCCACTGTTGACATTTATGTATATTAACTAGGCAGAATGTATTGTTGTGTAAGTTGAGTTTGCTATCTTTCGAATGATTATCTAGCTTTATATAAAGAGATCTGGTAGCTCGTAATAAATGTATATGTTAAATCACTTTTAACATAATTACTTTTACTTCTCTAAGGTATCAACTATTATACCAGACGTCAATTCTTGTTTAGCAGAGGAAATTGTCTTTTAACTTGTGCATTGCAGTATATTACAATTTGGTTCATTTGACAGAAAACACAGCTGGGTTTGGATTTAGACAAATTTGTGAAGGAACTTCCTCATTCCCATTCTTTATTTATTACAATACACAGGAAATTACAGTGTGTACACTGAACATATGATAATATGCCTCATAAATTAGTAGTCATCGTACTACTTCAAGCTGAAACATTTTGCACTTGATGTCATATCAATTATATTATTTACTAACTCTGATAAAAAAAAAAGACAATAACTATTATAATAAGTACAAAATGCATTTTGGAGAGCTAAAATATAATTAAATGAGCTAAAATATAATTATAAGGCCAACACGGTTCAATGCTAGAAATTTAAACATCGTGTCTTTCATTAGACGTCGATAAATGAAACATCACCAGTATGCATTATGGTGTAAATGATGAAATAAATAAAATGTTTTCAGTACATTGAGTCTGTTAAATAATTGTTTCAAATGTTGACACAAAGCCAGAAATTTGCAGAAATGGGCTAAGTCGATTACATCGGCCTCAGTATTCAACTGGTATTTATTTCATCGACAGCTGAAATGATGAAAAGCAAAGTCTGCCTCGGTGGAATTTGAAATCAGAACGTAAAGACGGGCGAAAAGCCGTTGAACATTTTCGCCGGCCTGCTAACTATTCAAACTGCTCGCCGCTATAAGTCCATTAAATAATGTCAAGCATTTGATCCTCGACCGTTAGTAAATATAGTTTTAACTAAAATTCGAACATTATTTAAAGATCTTTTTCTGTATTCTCCTGTTCTTTAGTCATGTATTGAATACAAACAGTCTGGCATTTTACAATAGTCGACATTCTTTTAAATTATGCACTTAAGTTGTTATTAAATATATATATACATATACTTACATGTACACACGCTCGCAAAAACACACACACGCTCGCAAACACACACACACACACACACACACACACACACACACACACATAATTCCAATCTACATTAAATTTGATCGATAACAAGAATCGCAGAAACTACTGCAACATTATATCTGAATGGGAGAAGGAGATAGTACATACGAGACAGAACGGTATGTATGTGTGTTTGTATGTATGTATGTACGTATGTATGAATGTATGAATGAATGCATATATGTATGTATGTATTTGTGTGTGTATACGTATATGTATGTATATATGTGCAAATAGCAGTATTTACGCAGGTACAATACGTACATGTATATAAGCGCGCGCACCCATACACACATGCATATATATATATATATATATATATATATATATATATATAAAGAGTGATAGCTAGAGAATAAATAATACAGCATTGAGGGGACGGTGACACATAGATATAATAAAGATGAGCAGGAGAGCAGATGCTTTCAATCGTTGATGATTAGCGTGGTTAGTAAATATTAATCAACACATATCAAAAGTTCATGGAGAAATTCTCAAATCTTTTCCCTCTCCTTAGTTAGATTATTGATAACATTTTCCTGTTATTGTTCGTATGTTTTAGCACTTGTTATGGTTAGATTTTTTTTCTTTTTAGTTAATACAAACTGAAATCTCAAGATAATGAGATAGTATGGTTGAGGAGATGCGTATTTCATTTTTTCCTTTTTACTTTTCCTTTTTTTTACGATGTTCATGTTGGCGGTAAAGATGTCATTCTTTTAACAGCTTCTCACGTGTTCATTATAATACATATATACAACTTAGTACATATATTATATGTGGTGGTTTTAAAACATTTCTAAAGCTGCTATTATGGTTTTGCGTTTTTGCTTTCGTTGTTCTAAAACAAGACATGCTTATCGTTGATGTAGAAGAAGCAGTATATTCCTAAGTTATTATCTATTCTGCATGCATTAATCCATTTATTTAGCTTCATAAATATTTACATATATATACAGAGAGTGCACGCACACACCGATCTATCTATCTATATATATATATATATATATATATATATATATATATATATATATATATATATATATATATATATAATCATACATATATATGTATGTATACATTTGTATATATAAATATATATACATATGTATATATATATATATATATACATATGTATATATATATATATATATATATATACATATGTATATATATATATATATATATATATATATATATATATATATATATATATATATATATATATGTGTGTGTGTGCGTATATATATGCACATGCACACACATATATGCATATATATGTATACACATATGTATACACACATATATACGTATGTCTGTGTATATATATATATATATATCCATACATATGTGCAATTCACATACATATATTTATCTTTCGATTTCTCTAATTATCAGGCAACGTTTCTTCCATATTGTGTTCTCACCTCCTACAATATGTACTTAACTGTACCAAATGTTTAATTCTGGAAATCCATAATAGGAATCAACTGAAGTTTCTGTTTGGTAGCTGGATACTCGCCGTGTAGGGCAAATTTCTTTCATTCACTTTGAAAAAATTGGTGTGTATGCATTATGTTGCCCTGCCGGTGGGAAAATAAAACCTATGTTTTAGGCAAACAGAATTAGAATGTCCTATAAAATTATCTTACTATTGGAAATATATATACCAATACACACATGAAAATATAAAATGTTCATAGTAGTACTGATATATTAACAATTAAATGGATGCGTCATCAGTTCCTGCAATTATTTCTGTAGCTGTATGAGCAACAAACACTACATGTACTTGAAATATGTAATTACTGATATATAGTTGAGTAAATCACAAAATTCACAACTAATCTTCATTGAGATTCAATATCCAGCTCAGGCTTGCCTGTTAGAATTACTGCTACGTGTTTGAGTGTGGTTTCTGGCAATCCCCTTTCATTCACAAATCTCATATGCATCCATGTTTCATGAATGATACATGCCCAAGGTGCCGCACAATAATAGGGAACCTTTAGAATTACAAGACAGATTTCTTACAAACTGGACAAATATTTTGCGACGGTTTGCCACACGTATACTTATATGAACACACAATTATCTCGAAAAATAGCACTAATGTATACACTCTAACAACCTGAGTAGCATATATAGGTTTCGAAGTGAGATTATGTTTACATCGTGTTGAAACATGCTGGAGGGTGGGTAAATATGAGCTTGATTTTCAGATCAAATAAAAAAAATGGGAAAGTGTGTAGATCTGTACACTTCATGAGGAACTATTGAGTTATTAGCACAAGCTTCAAACTTTGTCATGCTACCTTTTTGCATCACTATGGGTATACGTTTAGCACTAACTTTGGTTCTAAACAACATCTGATGATGTCGAATCGGTAACACCATCCATATTCTTTTCATTTCCGAAGGTTATACGACTATTCAGTAGATTTACTTCATTGAAGGAGTGGTTATGTTATGGGGTCGATGCAACGGCTCAGTCAGGGTAGATGAGCTAATTTCCTTTGCCAAAAGGAAATTAGTGAAAGGATTGATACTCCCGCTTAGAAGGAAAGGAAAGACAATAGAAAAATATGGAATCAAGCAGGAACTGTAGCAGAAGTACTCGTTACTGAAACTGTGTTGGATTCTTCCGTTGTTACAACATCACCTGGTTCATCTCCAAGAAGCCGGAATAAAAGCCAAAGTAATGACCACGATTCCATTATAACAAGAACCAGGGGGTTGATGATGACAGAGAATACAGTGAATTTCCTCTTCAGGCGAAAGACTGAGCAGTACCTACGATCAGAACTACCACCTCATAATTTTACTGCTTTGAGAAGAGATGTTAATTGAAGCAAATAACGGTCAGAAATGAATGGGGATGCGAATCATGTGCTCACAAGATAAAAAGTAAGCAAAGAAAATACTTTGATGCTTGAGATGGAGGAGTGAGAAATACCAGATGACTCTCAATGGCAGATGACATTTTAGTGGAATATCAACAGCCAAAAGATTGTGAACCTAAGTTGGAGCACTTCTTCACTCTTCGAAAATTCAATTGCTGAAATTAATCAAGAAAATTTTCAGAGAAGACAATTTGCACGGATAGGAAGGAGCAGAATGCAATCAGAGCCGTATGTGGCTCCTTCTCATCTTTGTTTTAGGAGATTGTTTTGATTCGTATCGACTTTAGGAATATTTCTTAATGTGTTTTAGAGTGTTTCGTTTTTAACAATCCACATACATTTCCATGCGTTTTCAATAACAGCTTCTTTTAAACTTATACCTCCGCTGTCCAATATATTATTGCTGTGTTACTTTGTTTTGTACATAGAAGATGCACCTACATGTTTAGTTACGTTTCTAATTAGACTGTAATCAATGATCTAGGATGATGTCAATGTGTTCTTCTCCACAATACAGTGTAGTTATTTTGCCTTTCATCTTTTGGGGGTCGATAAAATAAGTTCCTGTTGTACACTGGTACTGGTCGTTGTAATCGACTCACCCCCCCCCCCGCCAAAATTGAAGCCCTTGTGGCAAAATTTTAAACTATTATTATTTTTATTATTATTGCCAGTAGTAGTGCTGGTGGCTGTGGTGGTGTTGGTAGTAGTCATGGTGGTGGTGGTGGTGGTGGGGTTGGAGGTGGTGGAGGTGGTAGTAGTAGTAGTAGTAGTTGTAGTAGTAGTAAAAATTTACATTTCTATTATTTATGTTTATCAAGCATTTCTATTGGATATTTTAAACTTCGCTTCCTGTTTGCGCGGTTGTTTTGACAAGTTCGAGCTTTTTTTTATATTCAAATTTCATATCAATTCCGCTAATACAACTGTTTACTATTCGAGGTGGGGTTTGAAACTATTACTATTAACAAGCATATTTGTTGTCCGATTCTTGTCAGTCTAGACTGACATTTCGATTTAAGCTATTTGCAGCAGAGGGTATCCTTTCCTGGACACCGCTGTCGAAGAATGTTTCAGGACGAAGCCATCTGATGCCCAGGAGGTTTTACTGCTGCAGTTCAGTTATGTCTTTGTTCATTAGAAATGAAATCGTACAGTTGTACGATCCTATTCAACTTCCTTAATAAGAAAATGTCTATCAAGATGTTTCTTTATCTTCTGCAATTTTATTTCTGTCAAATCTTTGTAAGCTGTTATTATACAGGTTATGGTTCGATGAACTTTAGGATTTGCCTTTCTTTAATGTTAGGAAACCAGAATGAAATAGTCTAAGTGAATTGATTTCGTCAGTATTTTAATGCATAACTGCTATATTATATACACTCTTTAAACCTTCTAATCATCAGTTTAATGTAATACCTTTCAAATCCTCTTTTTGCAAGTGGCTTCCTTCTTTTATTTCCACGCATCCTTCATTTGTTCAATATTGTTATTGTGATGATTCTTTCTTCTCAGAAATTATTCTCCTAAAAATTTTCTGTTCTCTTATTACTAGTCTATCGAACATCTGGTTAATTTTCAAATACTTCTACACAAAATTGTTGTTGTTGTTGTTGTTCTTCTTCTTCTTCTTCTTCTTCGTATTTATTAAGTAGTATGATTTCTTGTTTGTATTTGTCAGCTTCCTTAAATACTGAAAACAGGTTTTTGTTTTGCTCGTGTTTTGTGGCTATTTGTATTAGTTTTCCTTGCTTCTGGAGAAGGTATTTTTGCAGTCCTTTGGTGGGTTTTTTTATCATAGTTTTCCAGCTGTATAAGACCCCTACCACATTCTGTACGTTGTATATATAGCCTTTCTATGTCAGATTTTGGGTGGTGCATCCTTGATCCTGTCATTATTTTTCTTGTTTTCCTGTCTATTTTAGATAGTTCGTTTAGTGTCCAGTTAAGGATATTATTATTATTATTATTATTATTATTATTATTATTATTATTATAATATTTGGTGCGGAGTACATCGGACGTGCTTTCGAGCGCTCCGAGTAAGTTCAGTTTACGCATTTTCTTTACACCAGTTTGGTGCCCTTTTTTCAGCTTACATTATGCCCCAAGTTCCTGTTTTTCTCTGCTTGTTTGGCCCCTGACTGGGCTATATGTGGGACACCAAATAAGTTCGATCGGTGCTTAATCAAATACAATTCAACAAGATGGCGGGGCATATCTTGAAAGAGTTATGAAAATACCTCCCCTCCCGCTAGTCTAGTGACTACTAAGGGTTTCCTTCCCCTTCCCTCTGTTACTGGCGATAATACAAGAGAGAGGGAGGAGAAAAGGGAGAAAAACTACAAAGTCCACCTCGTAGTAACATCTGTGGTAACATGGAAAACAGCAGTGGTAGCAATTATAGCAACAGCGGCAGCAGTAACAGCAGCATCAGCAGTAGTAGTAGTGGTAGGAACAACAATGTGAGAAACAGCAACAGCACCAGCAGCAGTAGTGGTAGTGACAGTAGTAGCAGAGATAGGAGTTACGTTAATAATGCTACGGATTTTAGTGGAAAAAATAATCCTACAATTGAAGGCGAACTGGAGGGAAATAGAGAGATCGGCAACGGTACAAGTGTCTACAACTCCACCGCCATCACCAACAGCAACATCAACAGCAGCAGTAACAACGAAAACAACAACAAAAACAAAAATAAAAAGGTTTGCTGATGTAGCGAATACAGAGTGAGAAATGTTTGCCATCGCACTCAATAACAAAACAAGAGCGAAAGATATCATTAAATTTGAAAAGGGTAAGGTTGCAGTGCTCGTACCTCCAGAAATAAAAGGTGCAAAATAAGAGAAGATGCGTCTCGTGAAAAAGTAGGAGAGGTGAATTAGCGTCCATCAGTTATATTGAGAAGGCCCTCAGTGAAATTTTAATAGAAGTGGCCCATATTTAGAGAAGGAAGCAGTTTGCCATCATTGAGGTTCTTTTTTAAAATGAGGACCTAGCGCAATGACATGTAGTGTCACCCCGCTGGACTCAGGAGTGAGTCTTGTATTCCACCTACCTCTCAAAGAGAACGACCAGAGTTAGGGTAAATGGCGTGTAACCGGGCGTAAACGTCTGGTGGATTGTAACCTGTGCGGTGCAGGACTCAGAGACATGCCTGGAGGTAAAAAGGAGCAGCAGGGAGAACTGCTGTGGGATCAACTTGGAAATATCGATCCATGTGAAGCCAGATAATTTCGAGATCTCGGACTTGATCCAGCTGGCCAACGGGGTGGAATTGTGTGTTGTCGTGGAAGACAGGAAGCATAAATGCGACATTTGCGTGGCTACAGCCACCTGTGAGCCTTCTGCCCCAAAAGTTGGGAGATACGTGGCCACACCTGCAGCCTAAATCGCACCCGCAACAACAGCAACAGCAACAATAGAGACCATTTAATAACACGGTAGTCTCATCTCCAACAGCGACTGAAGCACGTGAACCTCATAGAATGGAGAAAACCACCAAAGCTATGTCAAACCATCCACTCCTCAACATCTCTTTAAAGTACATACTCACACCAACACGCTCACAAGACCACAGACACACTCACACTCCCGAGAAAGATTTTACACACACTAGTCCCTCCTGATCCCGTAGTGAAGATGAGGAAGAACCTAACAATGCATAAAAACCTAAAGGAAAACTGAAGACGAACCTATACCAACACCTGAAAACACAGAAACCCTCAGCATATCGAATATAGACACTGCAAAAACACCAGCACCACCCTCCACACAACCATTACTACCCCAACCAAATACACCAATTCACTCACAACCACATGTATCCCTGAAAACAAAGCTTATAGTCACCAATACGGAAACACCGAATTACGTGCTATGAAAGCCAAGGAAAATTTGTTGGCTCTCATACCCACAAAGAAGAAGAGTGAGAGAGAGAGTGCAACTCAAAGCAAACAAAAAAATTGAGAGGTATTTCCCGCGTAACATGGGATGGCCAAACGTATGCACCACGAAGAGGCTTTTAGCCGGTTTCCCAGAGGAACCAGGTCTGGAACCCAGGTCACCGGGCTTCCAACAGCGCCAGGAGAGTAAGTAACCCTATCTTTTTTCTTTTCATCAACCTTTTCGAGCCGTCATGGTGATTGTCAAAGTGTGCTGCATCGGTGTTCGCGGCGAGAGGTCAGGCTGAAAGCAAGGTCACTTGCTCAATGACCTCAGCTCGCTACGTTTGGATGTGGTAGTAGCCAGTGAGACCAGGGTTTCCCACAAAAGCAATCTTGCACCCAGTTTTTACGATTATGAGATCTACGCATCACATAGTCGGGCCAAAATGGGAGGCGAGGTGGCAGTGCTCTTTAGGAAAGGTCTGGATCTCGAAATTTGGACGATCTTCTTGGATCCGGAAGGCAATTTGGTGGTCTTCACGTGAGAGAAGTTGGTGTGCTCAAAGGGTTGGAGCAGCCAGGTTTCTTCAAATGTGTGTAGGTTTTCTTTGGGACGTCACGCTCTTTAACGTTAGTGGGTGACTAGAGCAGCATCTTGGATGCACACCTGGATAGAGTGGGGTTAGCTGATAGGAGAGATAGAGAAAAAGCCTCACAAACCTGCTCAGCCTCTTTCTATTAGCTGACAGCCACCGACTGACTTTCTCGAGTACACGAGTGTGGACATGGACGAATATTATCGGGCCTTCCAGATCGTATCGAGAGTATTTTGTAGGCCTGTAGATAGAAGTAGTATAAGTTGTCCAAGTTTCAACGTCGTCGGCTACACGGATCATATCTTTGTGATCTTTACGGTCGGCACAGATAAGATCCATAGACAGGGCCCGGATACTGGAAGCTGAACGCCTTCTTATCGTCGTGCCAATCTTTCAGAGTACAGTTTAGCAAATTAGTCCATCAAGCGCTGGCGGGAGCAATCATCAACAGCCGTTGGTGGATAGTCCTGGTAGAGTAGAGGCAGTAGGTTTTATTAAGGAAATATCGTTAGAGGAATCTAGCATAGAGGGAGTCCTAGTTAGGAAGCTAGAAGAGGCGCTTAGGAAAGGCATAGCAACCGACGTGCTGGCGGCGAGATTCGCTTTTCCTCAATTCTTCAATGCCAAACACGAAGGCATAAAATATATATATATAATTTCAAGGATATAAAAACCTCCATAAGGGATGTTTCAACAAATTGATGTCTGCATATCGATTTCTCCATTTTCTTTTTGTTATATTTTTTTGCGCGCGCATGTGTGTGTGTCTGTGTGTATCTGTGTGTATGTGTTTTCGGTATTATGTTGCTAGTTCAGTATAATCTGCACACCCCAACAGAATTATTTGAATATTAAATATCAAGTCTCCGAGAACGGTTTCTTTCAAATTGATGTAATGTTTTCATTAAACAATTGAATAGAACCGCTAGAAGCGGCCGTAAGGAATTGACATCTGTACATGCTTGTTACTTATTTATATTCTATATGTGTGTGAGAGGTGTATTTATGTATGTATGAGATAGATAAATGGTAGACGCGAGTATGCGTATGACTTGTTTTCGACAAGTACCGAACATTTTGTCATAGTTTGTATTTAGTCGAAGTTATGTCAAGGTAACAGGATTATGAATGGCTATGAAACGTTTGGTTATATATAAAAGATTATTCTTTTTGATATTATTTATGCCTTTGTTTTGTTATTACAGGGTTTAAAGTCAAGCTTCCATTCATGTGGATAAGCTGTTTAGTCAACCAATGTTTCAATATTTTCAAACAATGCAACATCGCGAGTGTTCAGTGTTTCGTACGATTACACGACAAATTCAAAGCGTGTGTGACATTTATACTCAACTAAATAAGAAGAATTTCAATTCATCTGCCGTTTGATATACTAATTTTGTATTCAAGAAACGTGGATATTTCCAAACACGTGTTTACACTTTGTGGTTAATGTCTAACAAAATTATAAAAGCTAAAATAGCACTGCTATTTTAGCTTTTACAAGGTTCGGCTGCTCTACATTGATAAGGGGCAAATACTCTGAACCTAGTCTGTAGATGCTAGATCAGCAAGGGGAAACGGCAGACCTCCCCTGTTCGAAGGTTATAATGGACACAGGTTCGTGTGTCACATAGCTACCTAGAGGCGATGGCTTCTTGGAGCTAATCAACTGCAGCATTCGTACTATTTTTCTGGACTGCCATGTTAGCTTGGCGATAACTAATAAAATAGCACTGTTTTCTTTTAACAAATTACAAGTCAACTCTTGCAAACCGCGATTTTAAGAGACTGCGTCAGTCATGTAATTATGTAATTATGTAAACACCTAAATAGTTTTAAATTATAATTTAGAATTGTAATTTATCAATTATAATTTATCAATAAGGTTGATTAGAATAATGCCCAAAATGTGGCAATCTGAGGAGTATTTTATTAAGGTTACACAACCTCATGGAAATAACCGGACTGAGACATCTAGAGGATTCCATCATTTTGAGACAGTCGAAGATACTCGGCCACGTACTATGTTTGCCCATGAAAAAAGTAGTGAGGTCTTTGGTTACCAGGTGCATCATGCTGAGCTGTTGGATCTGAAGCAAATAATTTTCTTTCTATTAAAAAATTACGTTCTCCTATCCATTTCGTCTTAGTGAAAAAATAATAATCATAATAATATAATTTATACTAAAAATGTACATACAGTGTATTTGAAAGTTTTCCTCATCTGCTCTAAAACGAATGCATGTAATCGAAATAAGGATTAAAAGCTGAAACCAAGATGGGTTAATTATTTTCTGCATTTAATATGACAACATTCTGGAGAAGTGAGCTGGCTTTTTGTGAAATATATTTGAAAGTAATCTCCATTAATAACTGAAGAGGACGATATTGTTTTATGAGATTTAAATAAATTTATGTATTGTTTAAATGATGCCAACCAGGGAAATATTCCAATTTTCTTCCCAATTATTTTGAAAGTGGCATTGAATCAATTTCGAAAATATTGTCTGATTGATGGCTTTTATTTGAATTGGACACATTGTGAATTTAAACAGGTTTTTCTGCTTTAGGGAAATCTGTTAATTTTTGTCTTATTACTTTATTTTCTCCTTTTGTTGGATTTGATTTCATATTTTATGAAATTGATTGAAATTGACACAATTTGGAAAATGGCCATTCCGTTAGGATAAATAAGATTGCTTGTTAAATCTATTTGTCGATGTAGGTTATATGATGTTACTTCATTGTAATACAGTTGTTCGTGGAATAAATAGTGCGTGTTGTATACGATATAGTTTCTATTTAATAATAAAATAACATGACAGTTATAATTGGAATGCACTTTGTATAATTATATCCTAGCACGTATTTTGCACCATTTAAAATATTCGTTTCCGACATTCGTTTTAGCTTATAATAATTTTTATTCAATGCTTTGACAACTGTCACATATTCAATCTCGGCAGAATGTAGTAATACATATACATAGAAACGGATGAAAGATGAGTAGATAATTTAAATGAAACATGACTTAAATTACCATTTGTTTCCTTTGTACTAAATACCTCTATCATACTCAGTATACATTGTCGGCAGTGTGATGTATTATATATTTTTATTCAAAGAAGAGCAGAAAATATTATTTGTAGTACTATTTTGTTATATATCAATATGTAATTAGCAAACAAGTTAAAGAAACTGTGATTTTTGTCCTGAGTCTAGAAATAGCTGCAAATTCCAATGGAAGTTTAACTGCCTTAAATAAAGTTTACAAGAAATATTTTGAGCAAGAGCACTGTATCAATGTAGGAAAGCGAGAAAATTATCATTGGGATGTGGTTACACATATGTCTGCACTACTAAGGCTACTCTTAAGCTAAACTAGACCTATAGCAAGAAAACAAACGGACATGCTTTAATCGAAAATCAAAATCCTTCAGCCATATTGCTTTTAAAAGAAATATCTACTTAACCAGATAATGCTGAAACGTACTGAAATACGTCTGAGTTATAATGAAAATAATGCATAAAACAACCAAGAGTAGATACCACTCGGTTACGTTATTAACATTATTAAATATAATAATAACAGCAACAACAACAACAGCAGCAGCAGCAGTAGCAGTAGTAGTAGTAATAGTAGTAGTAGTAGTAGTAGTAGTAGTAGTAGTAGTAGTAGTAGTAGTAGTAGTAATAATAAAGTGGCCAGCAAGCTTAACCTAAAATAGCAAAATATATACAAATAAATTATGAGTAGGGTACCGAAATACCAGCTTCCTAGAAGCAGAACTATAAATCTCTCACTATAAGAAAACACGCACGGTTAATGTAGTGAATATAAGAAAAATAGTCGTTACCTTTGCAAAAACTACGAAGTATCAATTTATTTCCCCTTTTGTGCTAGAGCACTTAAGATTATCAGCGAAGCTTACTATGTAAAATTATTTTTCAAAATATATTCACTACACCGTGCGCGTCTGTTTGCTTGAATAACCCCGCTACATTCAAAACAGAACAAAAAGTAAGTTAAAAAGTTTTAAATTTAATAAATTATTTTATAAAGTATAAAATTTGATACATGGGCGTGGGAATGGCTGTGTGGTAAGTAGCTTGTGCTACCAACCACATGGTTCCGAGTTAAGTCCCGCTGCATGGCCGACCAAAGTC
The DNA here is from genome assembly GCF_046866305.1 of Octopus bimaculoides. NCBI lineage: Eukaryota > Metazoa > Mollusca > Cephalopoda > Octopoda > Octopodidae > Octopus > Octopus bimaculoides. The sequence goes on along the minus strand of NC_142931.1, from coordinate 63,249,332 downwards.
TTGTGAGTGGATTTAGTAGGCGGAAACTGAAAGAAGCACGTCGTATATATATATGTGAGTGTGTGTGTGTGTGTATTTATTTGTGTGTGTGTGTGTGAGCGCGCGCGTATTTGTGTGTGTGTGTTTGCGTGTCTGTGTCTTCCCTGCACCATTGCTTGACAGCTAATGTTGGTGTGATTACTTCCCCGTAATTTAGCGTTTCGGCTAAGGGACCGATAGGCTAAGTACTAGGCTTACAAAGAATAAGCCCTGGGGTCGATTTGTTCGACTAAAGGCAGTGCTCGAACATGACCGTAGTCAAATGACTGAAACAAATAAGAGAATAAAAAAAGAATAAAAGAATATTATTACCATTATTTAGTATAATAGTAATAATAGTAATAGTGATGATAATAATAATAATGATAATAATAATAATAATAATAATAATAATAATAATAATAATAATAATAATAATAATAATAATAATAATAATAAGAAGAAGAAGAAGAAGAAGAAGAAGAAGAAGAAGAAGAAGAAGAAGAAGAAAATTGCCAGCAATCAACCTAAATAGGCAAGATATATACAAATACTTAAGGGTACCGAAATACTAGCTTGCTTGTATCACTTATAGTGAGAAATTTGCGGCTTAGGGGTGTTGACTCCTATTTCTAGCAATTTAATTGTAAATATATATAATTTATTTGTATATATAAATGTGTGTGTGTGTGTGTGTGTGTGTATGTGTGTGTGTGTGTATGTGTGTATGTACCGACAAATACTTATACACACCCCTATATATACTTATAATGAAGACTTTACCACAATATCAAGTAGGAATTTTAAATTTAATATTCTTATCCTTAATTTATGTACATTTACCAAAATTTAACCTCGAAATGAAATTTACCAACGCAGTGTCATTAGTTTAAAATTGTAATACTATTTAGACTATTTTACGCTTATATAAAACTAGAGAGGCTACCAACATTAAAACAATTTAATGTCCACTTAATATATTTTTGCTGCACTTACTGTGCTAGCAGACAAATAAAATCTATACAAAGACATTATATTTTATAATATAATTTATATGTTAAAATGCTTATAAAACTAGTTTTAAAATTAGACAAAAGCAAGGAAAAAAGGTTTTATGCTCACAAGAGAGTGAGAATATCATGATTGGTAAGAAATTGAATTAACGTAATATTTAAATTACCTTCAGGTTATATATTTAAACAATATAGTTTTAGACCAACCCGTCTTTTACTGAGGCTTCAAGCCAAACTATATGTTTAAAAACATAGCAACTCAGCGTAAATGGACGAATTCAAATATTGATAACGCCAATTTATACATGCTAAAACAATAAAAACTGAAAGAAGACTTACCAGTTCTGAAGTATACATTACGAAAAATTAATTTTATGTGAAAGAATATGCAATATTTGCGAACAACATCTGTATATGTTTGTAAAAATATTCGTATCTTTCCTGAAAATTATATTTCGAAATAATTGTATAATTGAAAGAATATGATAGCTGGATTATACTTTAATATACACCAATGTTGCAATTAAAAAAAAAAAAACTTTTGCTCAGAATCTGTCTAAAAACATAGTCAAAACTCACTATATTCACATTTCAACAAATGCGTTCTCGATCTTATGCAGAGTATAAAATTTACAACTAAAAACTGTAGAATTACTTCCAGATAAAATTAAAGAAATATATGCTGACATCTCTGTTTAAAGTAATTTCCAGGTATAGCTAGATACTATTGATAAATTGAAACCGTGTAGACAACATTCATCCAGCTTTTAGGTGCGTATATAAATAAACTAAACTTACTACTCAGCTTTGCCCGGTAAAGTATTCACGGAATTGTTTGCCAGTTTGTACAATGGATATTCGTTTTAACCATTTTTATCCTGAAAATCACTTGTTTCTTTTGTTTTAAAATAAGAGGAGAACGTGAGAGATGTATGAACGTGTATATGGAATGCACATGTGTGTGTTTGTGTGTGTGTGAGAGAGAGAGAGAGAGAGAGAGAGAGAGAGAGAGCCACTTCCACATACATGAGAACACACACGTTCACTCACTCACTCTATCTCTTTCCCTCTCTCTCTTTCTCTCTCTCACTCTCTCTCTCTCTCTCTCTCTCTCTCTCTCTCTCTCTCTCTCTCTCTTACATGCACACATGCACACGTACATACAAAACAAAAAAGTTGTATGTATATGTATTGATGTATGTACGTATACATGACAATACAACCCGTCACTCACTCTCTCTCTCTCTCTTTCTTTCTCTCCTTCTCTCTCCTTCTGTCTGTCTGTCTCTCTCTCTCTCTCTCTTTCACACACACACGTTCATTTCATATGCACGTACATACATCATTCACTTTCTCCTCTCTTTCACTTTAAAGTAAAAGTAATTAAAAATAAATACTTTGTAAGGAAAATGACAAAATCCGGATGATGAAATCGCATTCAGTTAAAAATATTTCTAAATGATTAAAATATTGTGTCCGTCAAAAAAGTCGACGTTCGTATCAGTTTGAAACGAATGCGAGAACATTGTCCAGAAACCTTAACAAGGAATTTTTGTAAAAAATCTCTCCACCCAAGTTAACAAAGAACTTACTAGATCTATGAACTAAAGTGTAAAATTCATATTTTTTAAAAATCAAAAAAATAATAGACTAAATTGTTTAGAAGTACCAGTGAAGTTATTCTCTTTCCTTTTCCATATATATATACGCATACACACGCACGCATAAAAAGAGTTCCTAGGAAATACAGTATTTTGAATTATAATTCTGAGTCAGCTGAATGCTACAAACATTAGAATAGAAATCAAATAATGTGCGCCTAAATTTTAATTAAAATTCAGCATAGTTTTAATGGCATCTTACAGTATTATTGGGAGCATATCCAAATAAAATATACCTAGAGAGTTGATATCACTTAATCGCGAAAATCACTTAATTGTTGAAACTCTTGTATGCATTGTGTTTTACGTACTTGTATCTAATATTAATTATTGTAGCAAAGCAGCGGGTTGACAGAGTGGTTAACACGCCGAGATAAATGCTTAATGGGAATTCGTCCCTGTTTACGTTCTGAGTTCAAATAGCCAGGAGGTTGATTTTGGCACTCATCATATCGGGGTAGATAAATTAAAAACCCGTTGAATAGTGGGGTCGATGTAAACGACTTCAATTTTCTACCGAAATTACTGGCCTTGTACCAATATTAATTGGTGTCAAATTTTGAAACAACGCCAGCAAGTTCGGGAATGGAGTTAAGTCAATTACATAGACCACACAGTCCCGAAAAGATGATAAGCAAATTTACCCTCGGCGGAATTTGAACTCAGAATGTTACGTGTAACGAAATGCCGCTAAGTATTTTGCCCGGCGTGCTAACGATTCTGTAAGCTCGCCGAATTTGACACCCATATTAATTATTGCAGAATCCCGTTAAGTTTCATGTGAAGGAAAAAAAATTAAATTAATTTTCATATGTTCCGTCTTTACAGAAAGAATCCAAATTTCATGGTTAAATTACAAGCATTTGGTGACATCATTGGCATTCGGTGACATCATTGGTTTGAAATATTATCCCGGTGAAAACTGAAACTCTCGTTATGTGTATAATTAATGTGTGTGTATATGTGTTTGTGTGACTATGTCTTTTTCTGCGTGCGTGTATGTGTGCTGAGTGAGATGGGTTAGGTCATATTTAATACGAGGTCCTACAAGTGTCAACTGAAGTTATCAGGTAAGTTATTGAAGTCGTCGGAGGGTTATGCAATCGATCGGATCGCATTAACCTGTAATATAATGAAAACTATGAAAATTTCCGTATCACCACTTCGAGAAAATATCAGAACATATATTGGATGTTGTACAGAATTAGCTACTTTATGGAACCGTTGCAACTGGATATAATTTTCTAATAAATATTAATATTACGAGTAGCACAATCTTTCATATACTACGGAGAATTGGAATGGCAGTAATATATTCATTCTGGAGTGTGGAAGTGGGATTCTGAAAGAAGATCTTAATAAACATTAAGATGTAGTTAATATTCAAAGGTCTAAAACAGAATAAATTCTGGATTTCTACACGAAGATTTAGCATGCAGTAACAATAGAATTTTGCAAACATTTTAGTTCAAAAGTACACACTGCATATTTTAATTTTGTTTAATGAGATTTCAAGTTTAAAATAATTTTAATACTACTTGTATATCTATACGTAACCTCATCAGTATCTTAGATATACTGAATGTGTAAGTTCAGAACGTAAAGGTGGACGAAATGCTGGCAAGCATTTTGCGCGGTTTGCTAAAAATTCTTCTAGCAAACCGCTTTTATATAGATTATTATAATGAAAATCCCTTTATGTAGTGATAACTTTGAAATTTGTTTTGCTATGCTAAACAAAGTTTTAAATAGGAAATTGGGAAGCGGGTTTTAAATTTTTACTCATATGCATTTTTGCCTTGTTTTCAGAAACTTTAACTATATTCAGGCATCCGATAATTCTATGTTTATCTAAGCGATACACAATAAAATGTTGTAAGAATACTGAAACTATCATGTGTATATAAAATTATAGCGTATTTTTTAACCTTAATGATAAGTGTGTTGGTACATAAAATTCGAGAGACGTCTTTACAACGTTACTGTTTCATTCAGGCAGAATCTCTTTCGGCAAGTACAATTGTTTAGAATATAATCTATTTTATTATACATACTAATTTCGTTAACTCTACAATATTTCGTAATGAATTTCAATATATTACTTAGCATGAATTTGAAAATATGAGGAAATAAGGAAACAAAATTTAAAATTGAGTAAACCTAGATCATTTTACCATACTAATTCTTCTAAACAAACTGATAATTGCATTTCCACAGCTTCAATGTAAAATTACGTTACATGTAATAAAACGTAATGTTCCTTGTCAGTCAAAACAACAAACAAAGCGGGAGGGAGTGACAGCAAGAAGCAGTTGAGCACGCAAACAGCCTTCAAAGTTTTAGCCCGGAAACACGCTGGCATTTTAATCAAAATAAAATTGCAAAATTTTCTCGTAAATTGTATTCAGTTTGTTAATTACACACACATACAAATGTATATGTATCCCTACACATTCTTTCTTTCTGTTTTTTTTTAAATTTTTTTGTTCCCTCTCAGTTTTTTCCTGTCGAAGAGCGTAGGCTCAAATCGTCAAATACTTTTCCATTCCTCCTGAACGTTTCTATTCTTCCCGAACGTTTCCATTCTTCCCGAACGTTTCCATTCTTCCCGAACTTTTCCATTCTTCCCGCGCCTTGTTTGGTTTTTGATTTTATCGACTACACAGTATAGTAGCGTTAGTGGGGCACCGTCAACGAGAAAAACAGCTCCATGACGCAATTCACTCTGTCAGAAATTTGGAAATGACATGGTGTACTGTTTGGCATTCGCATCGGAAGCTCCAATACGAATACTTAATAGTGTTTGGGTGTCAATCTGAGGACGGTGCATTCTGAGGACATGTACCGAGAGTGCTAAAAATCAAACATCCCGTCAACATCATGATGATTAGACTGATCACTAGGGACGGCGACGTTATGCCTCCATTTATCTTACCAAACTCTTTAGGCTCAATACGGAGGCCTACATCAAGTGCCTGGAAGTGGTAGTGCTGCCCTTGGTCAAGAGGGTAATTGCTGGAAGATCCTATGTCTGGCAACAAGATTCTGCACCATGCTACACAAGCAGAGGAACACAGTCATGTCTGTTTTATATTTAAAAGATGAGGAATTATGTATATTTTTTTAATTATTTACATTAGTTACATTCGACGGATATTTGTCCTCATTTTGTTTGATGCTAACACAACGTTTCGGCTGATATGCCCTCCAACCTTCTTCAGGTGTCTTGGGGAAATTTCGAACCTGGGTTCCCATTCCTAAGTTCGAAAACCTGGATTCCCATTCCCAGGTTCGAAATTTTCCCAAGACACCTGAAGAAGGCTGGAAGATATATCAGCCGAAACGTTGTGTTAACAAGATGAGGACAAATATCCGTCGAATGTAAATAATGTAAATAATTTAAATAATGTACAATCATGGCTCTGAGACAATTTCTGCGACTATATCACCCCCTAATATCTGGGAATCCAACTCCCCACACTGCCACTCCCTTGATTATGATGTGTGGGGCGCAGTTGAGTGAGGGACCTACAACCTGCTTGTAACATTGAAGATGAACTAAAGGTGAGGATTATGACAGCATTCAGCAACATAAACAAGGAAACCGCCCAGAAGAGTTGCAGGTGATTCTGAAGTCGTCTGGAGGCCGTAGCAGAAGTCAATGGCGATTTTATTGAATGAATTTACTCTTTTTTAGTATTTGAAGATATTCTTATGTAAATATATCTGTTAAAATAAGATGTCAGCGTTATTTACAGTTTTGCATAATGTAGAAAATTTATTCACATACCCTGTATATACATACATACATACATGCATACATACATACATATACACATACACATATATATATATATATATATATATATATATATATATATATATATATAGATAGATAGATAGATAGATAGATAGATAGATAGATAGATAACGAAAAGCAATGGAACAACACTGAATCAGAAAAGTCTCTCCAAAATTGAATGTTTCAAAGAAAAGTGGAGTCAGTACATTTTGTACTCTAACTCAAATATCGGAAACATAATTCTCATCTCTGTAAATATTCAGATGTATATGTGTGGCATTGAGATGTTCTGAGCTTTGCGTGGTTTTGTAGTTTGTATGTGTTATACTAATATTCTCTAATACAAAACATGAAATTGAAAGAGGCGTGACGGAAGTTACACAGTAAAAACATAGACATGTTCACAAACACATACACACACGCACACATGCATACACACGTAAACACGCACACAAACCCTCACACGCACATACTTTATCAAGGGACTTTCTCCAAAATTAAATGTTGGAAGTTAAAGCGGAGAATTTGCATTTTTCATTCCAATTGTGGCTCATCTCTACAAATGTTCAGGAATATATATGTGTAGCATTGGGATGTTCTAGCTTAACGTATATATATATATATATATATATATATATATATATATATATATATATATAATTTTATTTTATTTATTTATTTATTTTTTTGTTCGCAAATATTATACTAGTGTTTTTTTTCTGCAGACCTACATTTCATCAAAAATTTCTCTCCAAAATTGAATGTTTGAAAGAAAAAGGAGAGACAGTGCATTTTGTATTCCTAATATAACTCAAAGAGGAGAAAATGAAAGAAGAAAAAAGAAGGAAAGTGAAAACAAAAAGACTTTCAGTGATGACCACACCGCACTTGTTTTTGTTTTTTTTCAGAGTTCACCAATCTTAAACCGATTCCAATACAATGGTAAATGACTAAATAAATAAATAATTGGTGAATAGGAAGGGGAACCCGGTTCTCTTTCTCCCGCTCTTTGTCTATCTGTCTGACTATCTTTCTCTCTATCTATCTATCTATCTCTCTCTCTATCCATCTATCTATATATCTATCAATCAACCTACCTACCTACCTATATTTCTATCCATCCACCTCCATTATCAATGGAACCTCACCCCCACCCAAAAGAAATCAATGTTCTCTTCTAAACAAAACCCCCAAAATATATCTATTTTATATATATGAACAAGCTGTTTGTACATTCACAAAATTATATTTGACGAGTTCGAGAAACGAACGAAAGTGCGAATAACAATGAAGAAATAAAAAATACACTTTTGCTTCAAAATTAAGATGACTTTTTCTTCAATATTCAATTTCCGTACATCACACCTAACACGCACACAAACACACAATCTTTCTCTGTCTGTATATATACATATATATACATATATGTATATATATATATATATATATATATATATATATATATATATATATATATATATATATATATATATATATATATATATATATATATATACAGAATATATCATATCTCTATGTATATATGTGTGTATTTATATATATATACTGTTAATACTTCATTTAGAGAATTAACATTGCTTGTTTTCACCTTTTCAATATCAGTGAAGAATGTCACTGGAAAAGAAGATATAAGGTTTGCCAGATTTGTCTCTCTCACCAAGGTCATCAGCTGTCGAACGCCGACGAAGGGAAATAACCCTGAAATCCGGATACGTTCGTGCTGCTGGTCGAGGTGAGAGGGATAACTCCCTTGGCAAACAGGACACAGTCGTGTGTCGATAAGCCAGCTGGAGGAGATGTCCTCCTGGGGCTAAAAGCAACAGTAACATCCACCCCTAGGGGTCAGCCACACTTAAGTGGCAATATACTACACTTTATCGTGCAGTTACTGTTAATACTTCATTTAGAGAATTAACATATATATATATATATATATATATATATATATATATATATATATATATATATATATATATATATATATATATATATATATTCTTATATTCATTTATTTGTTTGTTATTTGACTGCAGCTATGCTGGAGCACTGCCTAAAAAAGGTTTTGTTAATCGAAGAAATCGACACAAAACTTATTCTTTGTAAGCCTAGTCCTTAATATATTGGTCTCTTTTGGCGAACAACTAAGTTACGGGAACATAAATACCAAAATCTATTGTCAAGCGACGGTAGTGGGGTGGCAAATACAGTCTTTTCCAGTCTTGCCCTACCAAATCCACTTACAAGGCTTTGGTTGACCCGATGCTGTAGCAGAGGGTACTCTCCCAAGTCTCAGAAAGTGTTGTTGAAGAGATCCAGACAGTGGACATAATATAAAAGAAGAACAGTAATACATGAGTGAAGAACGGATATATGGTGCATGTGTTTATTTGCAAAAAATGACCTACTCGATGCATAATATTAATAATGGTGTGTGTGTTTGTGTGTGTGTGTGTGTGTGTGTGTGTGTGTGTGTGTGTGTGTGTGTGTGGTAGAAATATAGAATGAACTTGAAACATGTATATATTTTACATATATATAGGCGTGCGTATGAGGGATGGTGTGAATTTGAACATCACAATGACAATAGCAACATCAGAAGAAGAACAACAGCAACAATAACAACAACGTCACAAACAGTAACGATAATGAGAAAAGGGCGGTGAGCAATATAATTTTTAGCTTAAAAATTTTGTAACTTAACATAACACATTCTCAATCATAATTTTTGGTGAGAAAAATATGTGATATCATAGATCACAAGACTTGAACGTGAAACTCTATAGTACACCCAGACAAGAAATAGTTCATTAAGTTATCAGTGCCTGGAAAATGTCTATACATTAGCGCAACGCAGTAAAGCATACAAGTCAAGACATTCAATATATGATAACCATTGTACTGGTGACATTTAATTTATTGGGACACGCCTATCAACAACCTACTAATGAGAATGCAACAACAAAATGAGAGGGATATTTCTTTTTCTTTTTTTTTTGCTACTGTTGAATTTTTTGATGATGATGCTGACAACAATGATGATTAATGTTGCTGCTGATGGCGACGGTTGATGTTAATGCTAATGATGATGATGATGATGATGATGATGATGATGGTGATGATGATGATTATCATCATCATCATCATCATCATCATTACTATTACAATTACAATTGTTGGTCTTGTTTTGTTGTTCTTGTTTTATTGACAAACGCCGGATCTATAGCCGCTTGAATTGTAAAGCCTAGCTTCGGAATGCAGAAGCCGGTGGGAACGTTAAGGAAAGCTAGTCGACATTCCGTGATAACATTATAACTTGTTTAACTGAATAGTTTATGTCTGACATAGCTACTGCCCTTTCCTTATCAGTTCTGGAAATAGCAGTGCAGCATCTTATTCCGGCATTGATACGAGTTTACAGTATTAGTCTGCCATTCAACTTTGGACAAGAAATATTAAATCAAAGTGAAAATAAGCATATGTATCGATAAATGTATGTATTACTATGTGTGCGAAGCAATATGTACTTATGTGTCTCTGCAATCTTAATAACATAAGTCAGTCCATTTGAGTACTTGTCTTTTGCATAAGCAGAAGTGTCTTTGTAAATGTTGCATGAAGAATAGAACAATACACACATACCTACCAACATATATGTGTTTACCTGTATATATATATATGTGTGTATGTGTGTCTGTGTGTGTGCGTGTGTGTGTGTGTGTGTGTGTGTGTGTGTGTGTGTGTGTGTGTTTGTGTATCTGGCGTTTACATTGTATAGAAAAATCTTAATTGTCTTTGAAAATTGAATTTTAATCTCTAGTACTATATATTTGTATGACATCCTTAGATGTTTCCATGTACATATCTTTTTTCCGTAAATGTTTGTCTTGTTTTCAGCCATGCTGAGGCACCACCTTCAATGATTTTTAGTCGAATGTATCGACTTGAGTACTTATTTTTTTGAAGCCTGGTAGTTATTCTATCGGTCTCTTTTGCCGAACTACTAGATTAAGGGGATGCAAACCCACCAGCAACAATTGTCGAGCGATGGTGGTGGTGGTGGTGGTGGTGGTGGTGGTGATGGTGTTGGAGGTCAAATACACAGACACGACCACACAAACACACACGCACAAAAAAACACACGCACGCACACAAACACACACATACACAACACACACGCACGCACACACACACGCATACAAACATATATATTCGACCGACTTCTTTCAGGTTCCGTCTGCCAAAACTACTCACAAGGTTTTGAACGGCCCGAGGCTATAGACACTTGTGCAAGGCGCCACGCAGGATCTGAACCCGGAATTGCGTGGTCGGGAAGCAAGATTCTTACCACACAGTCACGCTTCCACCTATGTGCATTTTCAATTGATATCATTGTTGTAAATGGTTGTTCATTTCTTGTTGTTTATCTATACCTAAAATAATATTACTTGGAGTTTTATATGTATATGTATGGTTATGGAATTTCAGCGAGTATTGTTTTCTACGTCTTCCCTTATATTTTCGACAGCATGAATTGTGTTAATTGTAACGGATATATCACCCACGTATCCTGTGAATATCGTACGCTTATGTTTTGTATCACATTCTATCAAGATTGATGATAGAAACAGTATTCATATCACAGTATAACACTAAAAGAAATAGAGACCGGATTCATTTGTCAAAACAAAAAGAAAGCCTGACTACTGATGTATAGATAACGGCGAAATTTCAAATCCAAGCATTGATATTGTTATGAAACACATTAATCCTGCCAAATATAAAAGAGGCTGCAACTCCCGCAACAACATTTTATCATGAAATCGAGACTATAAAAATCTAGAAAGGTTGATGATAGATGATAGATTTAAGGCACTTTACTGATGCAAAGAAACTGCAAAGAACTCATAGGAAAATATAACTCACGCCGGCAAAACATTGCTTCGTATGCATTTATATTTATATATGTATGTGTGTTTATTTATATATATATATATATATATATATATATATATATATATATATATATATATATGTGTGTGTGTGTGTGTGTGTGTGTGTGTGTGTGTGTGTGTGTGTGTGTGTGTGTGTGTGTGTGCATGCGTGCGTGTGTGTGTGTGTATTATTGTTCTTTCTTACGAAATATATAGAACTGCTTAAGAAGTGCTCGGATCGAACCCAAGACAAAAGATAAATATTAAGATAAGAACTCAAATTAGGCAATCAGTTTTAATACATACTAATACTGTCAAAACTTCGACTTAAAATGCGTATATATATTAATACATATCGACATATATGAATATTAAAATATTAAAAAAATATAAATATATACATAAATATACATAAAAATGCATGTAATTAAAAGCCATATATATATGGAAAGAAGTGTGAGAAAAAACAGTGATAAAGATTTTGGGGATACTAAAATTAAGAGCGGTTAAGACTTTCAATTAAAAGATGCATAGAATTCAATGTGTTTTTAAACATTTATAAATAGTATATAAGGTATATAATACAATTTGAGGAAGTCCGCTTTCTATGGCCTTTTCCAGAGTTCATGTCCCAGAAGAAAAGTTAATAGAAATCCTATAAACCATGCAGAGAATGTCTCTTTCATCAGGAAAGGTATCTTCATAAGATCACATTCTGGACAATTTTTTGTTCGCATGGTTTGTAAGATGTATTTTAATTTTTCCTCTGGAAACGGCCTTAGAAAAGGGACTTCCTCCAATTGTATTTTATACCTTATATACCATTGATATATATAAAAAAAAAACACTTTAAATTCTTATTTATATTTTTTTATCTATTTATATTTATTTATATTCATAAAAATATTTTAATATTCATATATGCCGATAAGTATTAATATATATATATATACGCATTTTAAGTCGAATTTCTTATAGTATGAGTATGTATTAAAGTTGATTGCCTAATTTCAGCCTATATCTTAAGTCGTATGTATATATATATATATATATATATATATATATATATGTCACATATTTGTACAGATAAATTCCTCTATTTATATATCGAGGTCTCTTTCTTTCTTTTGTTGTCCTTCCTATCAATATATATATATATATATTATACAAGAATAAGGGCAGGGAATCGTCAATTAGTAATCACTCTGTTTTTTGTTCTATGTGTGCCATAAATATCGCCATCCATTTAGAGAAAAATTTGTAGTTTAGAATCAGTAGTTCTTTGACTGCTATTTCTAAATTTTCAGTATGTTGGAGAAGCAACTCAATGCTAATCCCTGTATATTTATGATTATATATATATATATATATATATATATATATATATATATATATATATATATATATATATATATATATATATATATATATATATATATATATATATGTATGTATGTATGTATGTATGTATCTATGTATATATGCATATATATATGTATATATGCATATATATATGTATATATGTATATATATAGTATATATGTATATATGTACATATATCTATATATATATAGATATGTACATATGTATGTATATACATACATACATATATATATATATATATATATATATATATATATATATATATATATATATATATATATATATATATATATATATATATATATATATATATATAAATATATATATATATACATATATATTAAAGCGTTTGCTCATTACAAGACAAGTTCCTTGGACCACTGAGAAGGTGAGAGCTACTAGAATTAAATGGATGCTAGACAGAAGTCAATAGATGATGATGTACATTAGACTTAAAAGACTGGTGGTCATATTAAAGAAGAAAACAAGACTGTGGAAGGGAATTCCAAAGTTCAGAGGTGCGAGGGAAGAAATTAGTACTGTAAAGTGCTTTCTAACACTTAGGAGGTTGCACAGTATATTGATTAGAATTGGATACGAGTCTACTTGATCGCTGATAAGTTCTTAAAGGAGGAACGAATGAAAAGAGATCAGCTGAATAATGTCCATGAAAATACTTATAGAAAAGAGACAAGGAAGCCACACGAAGATGATGAGAAAGTGAATCTAATTTAGAAGATAGATCAGGACCAATAGCATTTCAGATACGGCGTTGAATGCGGTCCAACAGTATTAAACAATCCTCAGGCACGCATATACTTCATCTGTGTATAGGGCATGTATATAAATGTAGTAATGTGCATGTTTTTTTCCCTTTAAACTACTTCAAAGAGAAATATCTGGAACACCGTAGGATTTTCAACATTTTCCCAGGTTCCTTTCCAATCTTAGTTGAAATATTTTTCTCATTTTTTTCAGGAATATTTTTTCGTTTTAACTTATTTTAAATATCAGTGGCGCTCTGTTAGCAGAATCGCTAGAATGACGAACAAAAGATCCTTGCCGTATTAGAGTGCACATTTTAAATTCTTAGTCTCAGTATGGCATAATTCAAAACGTGTGCTGAAAACAATATAATTGATAGCTTCCACCATGCACCACAAAATTTCTATTGAAACATTGTGCCTTTATTTTATGAAGTAGTATTGTCAACATATGCTGGGGAGTGATGGCAAATCACGAGAGCAAATTATCTCCTTCCATTTTCTGAATTCAAATCTCATCGATATGTTTTTGCATTCCAAACATCTGAGTTCAATAAAATACTGTCTGTGAAATATTGTTCTCGTAATAATCAGCTGATCAAACACCTTGGTTTATATTTAATGACGCAAGAGAAATCATTGAGAAAGACGTGTCACACAATTCATGGTATGGTAGAAATTAAAATAATTCAAATTTAGAAATATAACATGGTTTCTAGAGAACGATAATAAGCAGAAACCACGGAAGTTGTTTTATAAACACGTTTTCATCATTATTTTGGTTACTAGACTAAATACAAGCTCGAACGCCTATTTGAAGGGAGGTTTAGCCTTCATAATTCCCCAGCGCTTGTAATTTTTATGGTTCATAATTATTTTGTGATAACTATTTATCGCACGGCTAATTCACAGAACACAAAAACAAACACCGCTTTTTCACCCTGTATTTGCTTTGATGAACGTGAATGCAGGTCCCTCGATATACACACACAAACCCATACACATGGCCGTAAAGAGCTTTAAATTCATTTAATGCCTAACAAGCGATTTTGTTATTCACTTAGGTACAAAAATGGCACTGACAAATTTTAACAAGGCTAGATATTTTCTGATTTTCATGTCAGTTCATTTATCATATCTATTTTATTTTATACTACCTCCGATTAGAAGCTATTTTTCACATTATTATGTGTCAGGTGTTTGTTTCCTAATAGACACTGGGTACATTTTCAAAAATCTAGGACATACACATTTAAAAGAACTCAGGATACAAATGGCAGATGTTTGACTACCATAATGGCTTTCAAGATTATGTAGAATTACAGGCAAAAACGTGCATAAAATATAGTCATAGATTTTATCTGCTTTATGTAGAATCGTAATGGGCGAGAAATGTATGTAAAATATAACAAATATCCTGTCATATATTTTAGGAGTTGTTGTCCCTTTTCCTGAACAGCCTGGCCTATTTGCAAAGAATCTTTTCTGATCTGTCTAATTGTATACATATTCTGATCTGAAACATCAATACGAGCTTTAACAAAGTAAATGTGAAAAAACTTTTACTCTATACACCCATCTCTTGTAATACTTAGCAATTATATCAGCTGTTCCTCTGTCGAAACAATCGAAAATTTTCCCCTTTGGTACTATAATCTAGTAACAGAGAAGAAAAAGTAAGTTTAATTTATAAAACTAGAACTTTTAGA
>NC_142931.1:63216530-63229030 GCF_046866305.1 Octopus bimaculoides | reverse complement strand
TGGAGTTTTCACGGTACAGCTAACATTCAGAATGTGTCTGAGACATCTCTGATGAACGCGTTCAAGGACTCTTACATGACATTTGTAAAGGGTCTATGTAATACACGAGTAAAGGAGCAATATCAGTACACATGCACGGTATACAGAAATTTGTGCTTGCTTTCTGATGCCATGCTGGGACCAGACTCGGGACTGAATAGACCGGAAGGAATCAGTTGATCTCTGAATCTTGAAAGACATTTTATCATCTAGGGAGCAAACTTGTCAACCAATTTCAGAATTGTTCCTTCAAGCAAGATAGCTGGTTCCACATATGGATTTCGTGGTGCAGGCAGTAACATTACAACAGTCTTTTCCAGGCTAATGCTGAGTCCAAGTGCCTTGCAAGAAGCAGAAATCGATTCATAAGTATTTGCAAAATCATCCACTGTATGAGTAACTAAGTCACAGTCATCTGCATAAATGAGGTCACGAATAAGAGACTGGAAAAATTTTGAACTGGCAGCAAATTGGCGCGGATTACAGAGGCGGCCAGAAGATCGATACTTGATATATATTCCCAGAGAGCTAACCTTAAGAAAGGCATGAGTAAAAGCAACAGCAAAGTACAAAGAAAAGAAAGTTGGTGCAAGGATTTGACCCTGCTTGACAACATTCTCTACAGGATTGCGTCCTGCCATGCCACCACCAACACTGACCTAAGCCCCCATCCTATCATGAAATGATTTAATTATAGATACAAAGTGATCCGGACATCCAAATTTGCCAAGTATATTCCATAGCAAGGCCCTATTCACAGTATCAAAGGTCTTCGTTAAATCAATGATAAGATCCAAATACTGCTCATAGCACTTCTGCATCTGTCTTGCTGTGATATCATATCCATTGTCCCTCCACCAGATCGGAAGGACATTATTTACGAGATACCCATTCAGGCAGGTAAGAAGAATATTTGTCAGAACCTTGCCAGCAGCTGATAATAGGGCAATACCTCTGTAGTTACCACACAATGTTCTGGCTCCTTTTCCTTTATAGAGAGGAAGAATAATTGCATCCTTCCAGTACTTAAGCATTACACCATCCTTCCAGACAGCACTAATAAGTTCATGAAGGGATTGAATGATGCACTCGCCACCAAATCGCAAGACCACAGCTCAAATCTCATCCTTTCCAGGTGCCCTGCCAAAATTCAATTTACTTATTCATGTCATTATCTCATTTACTGACAGCATGGAATTAAAGAAGCCAATGATAAGTCTTTGCTGCATAGTATCAATCACTGTTTCATCCACAACTGACACATGGTCGAGGAGTTCAGAGAAGTGTTCAATCAGGTGACCTGTGATTTCTGCTGATTTTAGCAAATAGAGCAGAAGACTCCTTGGAAAGCGAAAGAGCTGAGGCAGAGCTTTTAGGCCCATAAACTTGCTTCATAAGATGGTAAACCTTCTTGCTGTCATTTGCATCAGCAGCACCCTGAACATCACGAGCAAGATCCTCCCACTAAGTTTTCTGCATCTTCCTGAGAAATCGCTGCATTACTGATTTTACACTGCTATAGTGGGCAAGTGCTAGATTTTACTGCACATCTGAAAGTACTCTGTGCAGCAATACATTGTGGGATGGTGCTTTACAGCCAATAATCGCTGAACTTCAGCATCATTTTCATCAAACCAGTCTCTGTGTCTGGCAGTAGCATATCCCAGTGTTTCAGCAGCACATTGAAGAGCCTGGTCTCGAAAATCTTCCCATGCTACAGTATTTTCAGTGCTTGACATGCGAGCCTGAAGCTCATTCCTCAACACATATATCTTCTGGACATTCAGACGCCGAGGAATGCCGGCTGGCCCTCTTCTCTCTTCCACTCGTCTCTCTTTCACTCGTCTCTCTTTCACTCGTCTCACTTTCACTCCTCTCTCTTTCACTCCTCTCTCTTTCACTTCTCTCTCTTTCACTCCTCTCTCTTTCACTCCTCTCTCTTTCACTCTTTCACTCATCATCCGGATCTTTGCTCGAACCAGACTGTGGTCTGTCCAGCATTCGATCGATAAAAGGATTTGTCGTTACAGATGTCATAGATGATGACATAATCCAGCAAGTGCCAAACATTAGACGTTGGATGCATACACGTTTTTGTGTGATCACCTTTGTGCATAGAATGAGTACTTGCAAGGTAAAGTCCATGTTCATCGCAAACCTCCAGCAGCAGGAGACCATTGCTATTCATTTCCCCTACACCAAAATGTCCTAGAGAGTTTCATGTTCGCCAGTCTGCACCAACCCTGGTATTGAAATCCCCCAGTAGAATGACTTTATCAGAATTGGGGATTTTCCTAAGTATGGCTCTCAGCTGGGTATAAAATATAGTTTTATCTTCATCACAACTAGTCAAAGCAAGTGCATAGGCACTTATTAGAGTAGCAAACCATTCACCTTTCAGGTGCAGTCGTAGGGTCATTAGACGTTCATTTATAGAAACAGCAGCCTCCTTCAAATTCTTAAGGATATCAGATCGAACTACAAAGCCAACACCAGCCTCTCTGCGTTCCTCCTCCTTCTTCTCCTTCCACAAAAAGGTGTGTCCACCTCCTTCTTCCTCAAGCTGATCATCACCTTCTATACAAGTCTCTGAAAGTGCAGCTATATCAATGTTATAGCGGTTCAGCTCGCGAGCAACAAGTGCAGTGCGTCTTTCAGGCCTACAATTGCTCTTGTTATCCAATAGAGTGCGCACATTCCAACATGAGATGTTCAAGTCCCATCTAGATTTCGTAAATAAAAGCCGCTTTGTTTTTCGAACGCAGGGTGGACATGCGTCAGTCGCGCTAAACTGACCAGATACAGAAAGACAGGAAATTTTTGGTTCACATTTTTTAAAACCACCCCGGGTTCCGAGTGAGCAGTACCCTCTCCAAATGGAGCTGCTTAGACACCCATGCAGCAACCGAATCCTACCGTTGTCTTGGGCGACAAGGAGACGACTTTATATCTAGCATGGGCCGCCAACGTGCGGGTCGCCGCCTACATGCTTCCAACCCGTGAGATCTGCATGCCTCACCACTTTCCTATCGCCGCAGGACTTCCGAATACAAATAAAATTAGTATATACTAAAAATAAAGATACATATATACTGAAAATATAATAAATATATATAGGGTGAAAAATAAACAGCACATATCGAGTAGAGGTCAGCAATGCCTGTGCAGAGTTTTTGGTCCAATAAAGCTTGCACGACACCTCACAGACCCTCTCCACTTTATTGACATTATTCGGAGACAAACCAGAGCAAGATGTCTGGTGCCAATATGAGCCACAGGCTCAGGAGTGTTGGAGCGCCATGATCTCTAGCACAAACCAAAGATCCCCAAAATGTCTAATGCCATTCCCCGCATAACTTGTTTTGTATCAAAGTGACCTTCTAGAGACATGTTTCAACAGAAGCTGCCGGGTGCCTCACTCCCAGTGGTCTTTCAGCACGCCGGACACCATCACAGAATTTCTGCGTACCTGTGCTATTGCTAGATAGACGTTGAGCCTGCAGTAGGTACATCCGACCTGTCAACAGGTCTTTTTTTAATCCTGCTGGATTTCTAGCAACCCTCCTCACCAGGGTAGCCTAGTGGGGGTGCCTCTTTAGTCGCCGACAATGCCGAACGTGCAACAAGTTGTACTGGGTTCCATGTTACCAGTAGCACTTATGAGAGTCTCATAAGTAACCTGATATGCATAAATACATAGTGTATGTATATACATACGCACATACATATGTATGCGTGTGTGTGTGTTTGTGATTGTGTGTGTGTATGTTTGTGTCTGTGATTGTGTGTGTATCTGTGTCTGTAATTGTGTGTGTGTGTGCGTGCGTATATGCGTGAGTGTGTGTATACGTACGTCCGTATGTATGTTTAATGGTCTTCTGTTTATACAACTAAGTTCCTCAACCTCAAGACTATTTTTAAACGTTCATCCCAGATTGATGACTAAATTTGGCATTGTGCTGCGTTTAGTATTTGAACCAGTCTAGATACTATTACGTTTAGCTAGCTTTTAGAAAATAGGTTCAAATGTTGCAACGTTTCACTTGGTACATTGATGGTGTATTAGGAACGAAATTTTGTCTTTCTAAGTATTAATGCTATAAAATCGGTGCCAGACATTATTTCTTATGAATTTCGTTAAAATGTAACTCTCAGATATAATCTGGCCCTTCATGTGTTGTAAGATGAATAATATATTTTGAACATTTTCAAGTGTTTTATTATTCAATTTATCTTTATATTTCCTCAGTTTGACAAATAAATACAGATTTTATTTTAAAGACCTCTGTTAACAATATTCCTCTATTCAATTTGAGATAGTAGAAATATATTTTTGAAGTATTGTGAGAATTAGAAAACGTTGAAAATTTGACAATACTCTAAAATATATAACATAAAATGATAAAATTTTAAATTGAGAGAGTAGAAAATTTAGACAAAAATGTCAAAAGTGATATTGGTGATGTATCATCCGAAATAACCACAAAGCAAAGCGTACAAGCTAAATTTAGTTTTTGCTAATTATGTCTGACTTTGTCCGCCATAAATTATTAGTAATCAAAGGAAGTTGTAAAATAATTATATAATAGAAATTGAATTGTAAAATGTCTTTTATAATTTAAGCCAACATCTTTTCTACTGTTATATTATATAATTACTCAGCTTCAAGAGAAAGATAATGGAATTTTATGAAGCAAAAGCAGTGGTTTATTTGATTAATTGATCAAGAATATGTGAACAAATGTAACAGGCAATAATCACGATCGTATACACTATATAATGAAGAGTGTTTTTCTCGAACCGATCCGACCAAAAAGAAGACTTCAATAAAGGAACACTGTGTTTGCTGACTGATTTGATGCTGCAAGCAAAATATATTACTTAGGGTAGAGTTCAGTATGACTTGGAAAAACATTGTGTTATCTAGATTCAAGGGGGTACCTTAAAATAAAAAAAATTCTTTCTAATGGCAATTTCAGTAAAGTTTGATATCAAATTACATAAACTGTACAAATCATACATCCTGTGGGTAAGTAGTTCGTACTATGCAAAGAAAAACCCTTGAAAATACTTTGCTATTATATTATACGGTGTATTCAGAAATGAGGAGTTTCTATCTGGGCAGATAAAACATAGCCTGGAATCTAATTAATATAAACCTTTATGTAGGTAACAAAACTCAGACACAGTATAAGAATTCAGTGTTTGTAGTTTCTATATTTGCAACTTAATAAGAAGTTACAGATTTTCCGTTTGGACGGATATGAGCTGATTTCATTAAAGTAGTATCTCGAGTAACATACAGTAACATACATTGCACAAAACTTATATTCTACGAGCATGTGCTTCATATGATAGAAAGCCAAACGCTTTAAATTTCTTTGTTCAGGTAATCTACGGTGAAATCTAAAATGTAACTATTGTAGAGTGTTAAAACATGGTTAGGTTGAATTGTAGCATATTTCATCTCTTATATGTCTACAAATGAAACAGTCATTTATGAATATATGTCAAAGTATTAAATAACAGATATATGAATTGTGAGATCATATCCAGTTGAGGGAATTTTGTCATTGGAAATAACGTGTATTCTACTTGTTTAGTAAAAAAACCTCTGGCTGGATTACGAAATGTGGTCAATGATTCAGTGGATATTATTCGAACATCTCATTTTCGGTATAATCTCGGTAACCAACCGGTTGGCTTACCTTTCGAGTTCCATCCTGTGAGTCTATCCTGTGAGAATCTAAACACATATCCGTTGTACGGGAGCTGCGATCTCTCAATTCGGAGACGTTGCGGCTCGACCTGGAGAGTTTGCTGTTTTCCGACGTGCACACCCTGACGCGTAACGTAACTGCAGGGACCTGTCAGAAGAGCCCAATTTCGACAACTTGTATTCAGGATCCTACTCGGTTGATCATTACCCAAAATTCATGAACATTGGCAAGAACAGGGAAATAGAAGATAGTGACTATGGCGTTTTTACCGACTTCTTTTTTCTGAGGCTAGAATGCTGGAGCTGGTGCATTATTGAACCATCACCTGCAATTCTTGCATATAATTGAGCCTCCTGTATCCTGTGACTTGTGTATACGGTCCCAAGGCACTTAAACGTCTCGTCTTGTCTCGGTGATATTCCAAAAACATAGAGGCTGCTTTGGTATGAGTTTGTTGGGAGGTTCAACATCTTAGTCTACTCAACACTTATTCTCATCCTTGCCTTGAGCAATCGGCAACGAACCCATTTTGCACATGCAGGAGATCAACTTCTGATGAAACCATGTCGTTTGCAAATATGTGTCTCTGTACGCAACCGTACTCATGCTTTTCACTTCATTTCATAGTAAGTTCATTGTATAATCAAAGATGTCAAAAATTTTAGGTTAACCTTTTCATGTTCTCATTTTTTGCTTATTTCTTTTTTATGTATTTATTTATTTATTTATTTATTTATTTATTTGCTGGGGCTCCTATTAGGACATCGAATATTTTCTCAGTACTATTCTAATATATTTATACGAATGCCAACAATTTGTAATGTAATACCGTTTTCGATACGTCGGTTGAGCAAATATAGAACCAGTGTTAAGAATCATACGGTTTTGTTGAATGTATCATATAACCTGTTGCATCTACTCATCGATGACTTATAGCATATTTAAGCAGTCGAAGCAAACAAGAATGATTGAAAAAATGGTTTCCACCTTATTACTAAAGCAGTGAACAGAAAATGCATGCGCACATACATGAGCTCGAACCAGTATGTACATATCTATGCAGGTATGTACAAATTCATGCGCGCGTGCGTGCACGCACACACGCACACACGCACGCACACACACACACACACACACACACACACACACACACACACATGTAGTTTTCTAGTCTAGGCACAAGGCCCGAAACTTTTGGGGAGTCGGCCGTCGCTTAGATCGACCCCTGTATGCAACTGATACTTAATTGATCGACTCCCAAAGAATGAAAGGCAAAGTCGACCTCGGTGGAATTACACACACACACACTCACACGCGCATATATAAATATGGATGCATGTATATATTTACCTGCCCACAACACCAACATTTATTTATTACACATGTGTGTGTGTGTTTGCACATTCGTATGCGTGCAGGTGTGTGCTTCTGTGCATGAGACATAGATGATATATTTGTTAGGAAATAGAATTTATTTAGTTGTTAATAGTACATGTTATTCTTTGTCTATAAATTTCATGGCAATTCTATGATATTTTTATTTACATGACTAACTGAGTTTCTTCGACGAAGTAGAATTTTAAAAATGTATTCTGAATTAATCAAAAATGCCAATTAGATAAATTCGAATATTTCTTTTAATTTATGGGTCACCGGTGCAAGTGTGCTTTTAGAAAGAATTTCTTAATATATTCTGATTTTGTCGCCCTAAGTAGATGGGGTGAATTCTAATTTCAATGAAATTTTAGGCCTCACGGCTCTGGTTTGATTGTCACGAATGCATATAGTGTAAGCAAAATTGAATTTCTTATATTTATATCCATTTGACTATGATTCTAGGTATCTCTATGAATGTATCCGATTTTCAGACCCATAGATTCATTCTTGTATACTATTCATTTATTTTGATTCCTACTTGATTTGAATTCGAATTCGAATTTGTTTACATATGAGTGAAATGAATTGTTCTCAGTTTACTTTATAGAATATCCTAGGTTATGCTAGTCATGAAAAATGAATATTTGAGGCATATATATATATATATATATGTATAATTTTATATATATTATTTACATTATATACAATTGACGGATATTTGTTCCCATCTTGTTTGTTGTTAACACAAAGTTTCGGCTGATTTACCCTCTACCCTTCATCAGGTGTCTTGGGGGAGATTTCGAACCTGGCTTCTCATTCCTTAGGTATTTTTCGATGTTATTATGATTATTATTATGATTATTCAGGTCTGCAATCGAACTCGGAATCTTGGGGTTAGTAGCCCACTCTCTTAACCGCTACCCCATATGCCCATGGACAATTATGTAGTGAATTTTAGGGCTTATAAATCTAATATTCTCCTATCTTTCCTTAATACCGGTTCCCATTTGCTGTTCATATCTGCACTCGATCTGCTTAGGAGGTGGTTGTGTCCTAGCATATGTGCTGCTTCTTTTAGTTTTCGTATTTTCCAGTGGTGTTCTCTGTCAATTATTTTAACTTAATCCCACAGGGGGAGATGGTCTCCATTTTTCCATACATGATCAACTATACCTGATTTATCAATATTCCCTCTGTCACAGCTTTGCGATGTTCCTCTGCCCTTATTTTGTGGGGCGGCATGTTTCGCCTTTGTATAACCTACCATATCTGCTTGGGATGGAGTACACACCACGCAATTCTTAGTCATTCTTTTCTAATGGTGGTTTTACTTGAAGGAGATATTTGCGAAGTGTTGTATTACTTTTGAATACTGTCCTAATATCATATGGGCCGCATATCTTTTGTATCTTTTCGGAGAGTCTTTTCACATAGGGTCGACAGACTGTGGACAGTTTATCGGTTTCATCCTATCTTTTCTTCATAACTGGAGTGGAGAGTAGGCTTGCTTTTGGGGTAGTTGTTGCTTAATAGATTGTTACTGAGCTTGATCATTTCTGCGTGGTGGGTATCACGATCGCTACTTATATTCATTGCTCAATGACTTAGGCACTGAGTTATCCATCTCTTTACACTGTGTGGATGGTGTGAGTTGAAGTTGAGGTATCGTCCATCGGTATACGGATGTCCTGAATCCATACTTGGTGCGTGTTATTAATACTTCCAGGAATGCTAGCTGATTGTCTTTTTCTTTTTCCCATAGTGAACTGTATGAATCGCTTTATTGAGTTCACATGATCTAACAGTACTTGGACACCTTCCTGGTAGGGCCAGAGTATGAAGGTGTCATCAACGTATCGCAGCCATAGGGTTGGTTTTAGCGGCAATCATATATGACGTTGAAGAAGAACTATCCATCATACAAATGAAGAAGATGGACGCCGTGAACTGGCGAGGCCAGACGCTCGAGATGGTAATTTAAGCGGCGAATCAAACTCTGGAAACACCTATAGAGTGTTTGTGGGGGAGTTGCTGACAATGCGAGTGGCTATGGAGGGACGTAGTTGCTTCAAGTGTGGAGAGAATGGCCACGTCCGTTCTAAATATACCAAAAAGAAAAATGAGAATAAGGCTCCTCCCCAAAAAGCTGCGAAGGAAACATCAGCAGACAGACCAGAAAATGCAGCAGAAGAGAAGGAGGAGAGAACAACGGAAGAAAAGAACCAAATTATCGAGGAGATGGAGTTTACAACTGTAACTCATAAGCGTAAGAAGGCACAAGTCCCTGATTCCCCTCCCCAAACAAAAACGCCACAAAACACACATACACACAAAACCAAACTCCCCAGCCCAAGCCCACAGCAAGGCCATTTGCTAAATCCTTCCCCAAACTACAATTAAAAAATATAGAGTTTCGGGGAAAGAACGAGTCATTGGAGCACACCATGACACACGACTGTTTAGAGTAACGAAAAAAACACGGACGGACGTTAGGTATGCAAAAATAAACGAGAAAATGTTTAGGGATATGAAATCGGTTGCGGTTATTGTTTTATCATTTGGAAGGAACCATTGACAAACTTTTGGACTTTGTCTCTTGCATGTCAAAATTTATTACGGTATAGAGAGTGTATACTACTTGTCACTTCTTAGACAATGTCAAAACATTTTTGTTTCCTTTATACATAATGACATCCCGATGTAATTTGAGTCACTACAGCTATCATTCCTTGTCCTCTTAGTAGATAATTGTAGGTGAGATGATAAAGTACCCGTTATGTTTACGTTTTTTAGTTTGGAATATTCGTAACTCCTTCGTTACATTTACGATCTCTGCCATAAAATATTAAGTTTGGTAAATCGGAATTAAATTTGAAATTCACAAAAAATTCCACATCTACAATGTTCAAAGAACATCAATAAATTAGCCCTTCAGGCTTTAGTTTTGAAGTAAACAAAAATGTAAATTTTCTCAAATGTTACAAAAAGAAACTGATCTTACTATAAACTAAGCACATTATGCTTTAAGATAACATATTAAATTAAATGTTTTGAAGAAACATAGACGACCCAATTATTAGGAAGTATAAAAAACAAAACAGATAACAAACAAAGCCAACTAAGCGTATGAAAACTCAGCAGGAAAGGATTTTTGATTAATGCCGTGGAGTTAAGTCAGCGAGTTGGTCGCAGATGTGCGCCGAGATTTTAGAAAATTCATAATAGATTATACTATTAATAATTAAACGGAAAGCGGATATAGTAGATTTGGTATGTTCTTAAAGGGTCATAATTACCCTTTCACTGCATATATATATGTGTGCATATTAGTGCGTTAATTGAAATTTTAAAGAAATCTAGATATTCTACAATCTATTTTGTATTGCTAGCTTACATAAGTATCATATTTTAAAACGTTCGAATTCATGTGCAATTCCGAAGAGAATACTTTATATATTTATATTGATACCATTCGTACTGCCAATACAATTACAAAAACAGACTGAGGTGAGTCGATAAAGCGCTTTTCCTAGAGAGAAATATATCCGAAATTAATCTCAACTGATTATTTGTTCTGTAATAAAATATCTTAAGAGGATAGACGTTGTTTGTCTCTAAGTGAAAACAAATTCACTGTAGATTATTAAAATTGCTTTCAGTAGAAGCAGACTTGAAAGTACTGATTATATGTTGATGATTACGTCAAGGATTATAGCAACATTTGGAACTAATCCTGAAATGCAATACAACGAAGATAAACAAAATAGAACAAAAATTGAATAAATAAATAATGTATTTCATAACTATGAAATAATAATAAGTAAACTGAAAATATACAAGTAAAAATGGAAATGTTTTCATTGAATTAAGGTTAAATATGATGTGAAGTGAACATTAAATCCAAATAATTGTCAAGAACATTCGGAAATAAGAGTAATAGGTAATGATTTTCAATCCTTTATAATTTAACCTCATAGAATATATACATAATTCCAAGGGCTAGCGATTTGATAAAATACATAAAACTATTCATACCTGCTGATATAAGACTTTTTCTTTTTCATTCTTGTTTATGAAATACATTGATATTCCTGAATTCCAGAGGGGTAGATGAATGGTTTTGTAGATATTGAACTAATTTGTATAATTAGTATATACTTTTACATAAATTCTTACCATACTGAAATTGCTTCTGGTCATTTCCCTACTCATGCCAGACCTCTTTTATATGTAGATATTGCACACTTTACAAATCAAATCAAAAACATATTTATATCATTTCTGTTAAGTGAGTGTCTAGAATGTTTCCAAAAGTCTCGGCATTTTTAATTTCTGATTGAAATTAGATAAAAAAATATGTCAAAGACTAAAGATGTTCGTACTGTATTGAAGAATGCTTTGGGCTTGAAGGAAAATTAAACTTACCAACATATAGACGGAGCGGCAACATCGTCATTAATATCAAAATGGTAGAGGGCATCTATATAAGCTGCTTTAAAAAATTGGATATAGAATGTTCAAGACACGCAGCTCAGAATCAGTTTAAGTTATGTTGAAGGAATGTTTTAATCTAAGGACACCCAACGGGCAACGTAGTTCTCGAAGACCTCTTAACTGCCATTATGCGGTGTCCTGGAGAAAGAGTGGAATCAGATGCCAGAATATCTGAGTATTGAGTATAAACAGACATTGAATCTGTGTGATCAATCATGCAGAGTATTTAGGAAAATTATCCGAAATTATTATACTATATGGTAGTTTATGCCTCAGGTTATCCAGACAGGGAAGCTCACAGACTCAATAAAACGCAAGTTGCCACTACGATACAGCATGAGTCTTTTTTCTGAGAAAGTCAGAATATCTGCAACACGAATATAGCAACTGTATTTGAATATAACAGAAATTAACCTGAATAGCTAAAATAAACTTGTAATGTTTTGTACATTTTAAGTAAATGTAATTGAAGTTAGAACACTTCAAAAAGTCTGTAAAATAAAAAATAATCATTCCGTATTTCATGATTTTACATTTACTATGCTTTCTTTGAGTTTGAATTTAAGTTAAAGTACACGAAGTTGAGTGATAAATGAATTTCATCAAAATAGCGTTGGTAACAACCATCAAATGTAATTTCAAGATGAGGGGGTGTCAAATTCGAAACATTGAATATGTTGACTTTACATTGCTTTCACATTATTAGTGACTTTCACTAATATATATATATATATATATATATAATCAAAATAAGCAACACGGATTTTAAAGATGATTGCAGTACGCACGCTTCATGCTACTCCATTTATTTAAGTAATGCGAGCATTACATTAAATGCAATATGTAGAGCAATCTTCAGCTGCACGAAAA
>NC_142931.1:63209030-63211530 GCF_046866305.1 Octopus bimaculoides | reverse complement strand
TGTAGCATTACGTTTACTAATATATTTAAATGTAGAAAGATGATTAGCTCTGCGGTTATTTTTTTCATTTCCGAAGAGGAAAGGCCAACATAGAAAATTCTTTAGTCTCTGAAGTAACCTTACTTTCGTAGACAACACTTTTAATTTAGCAATTTCCAATGAAAACAGATGTTCGATTTGAATCACAATTACAAGCAATATTGCTATTAATGTTATTACTTTAGAAGTGATTATTATAATTTATATTATCGTTATTATAGTTATTAAGTGAATCACTTTTATCGTTAAGAATATAATTGTTATGTGAAGAGATAATCTGTAAGAGATTACTTGTGTTGCAAAAACCAATTCTTATACGATGTGAGTTAGAAATAGAATGGTACCTCGAATCTTGGGCGAAGCTCCTTTCGGTGGCTTTAAGAAGCAGGTAAGGAAGATCACTTTTAATTTGTTTACCGTATAGAATAAAAAGCCGCATAGTTTTGTTAGGGCTATGCAATTTATAGGAAGATTTCTCGTTAAAAAGTTGTTTCTATTTTTACAGACTGTTTATTCTTAAATTTACTATTATTAGCTCTTTGAATATTTCGATACAAGGAATTATTGCTTCAATTATTGGCTATGGAAGATTATTATTATTATTGTTGTTGTTGTTGTTGTTGTTGTTGTTGTTGTTGTTATTATTATTATTATTAATAGTAGTAGTAGTAGTAGTAGTAGTAGTATTATTATTAGTAGTAGTAGTAGTAGTAGTAGCAGTAGTAGTAGTAGTATAACTACTACCAATATAATTATTAGAAGTTAAACCAAGATCAAGAAGGTTGTAATACTTAATTTGCTCCTTATACCCTGCTTATAACAAAGATAAATTATAGAAGTCAGCATTATTATTAAAAATTTTTGAATTAGTAAATTAATTAGAGAGTCTAAGCGATATGTTTTTAACTAGATTTTTTTATATATTTGCAGGATGATTGCTAAAAAACTGATATACTTTCGATTGGTTAAAGTTTTATGGTATGAGTAATACAAAGCTGTGTTTAAGTTGAGTGTAAGAAAAAGGAAATTAACTTTTGTTCTTGACTGAAATAAGTAAAAGATAAAAGATTATATCTATATATACGAGTAAGAACGTACATGCGAGACAAGGTGGAAAAAGATAGTACTCGAATACTGAAAGCAGAGTTATACTTATTTTATTAACAACTGCAATAACAACACAAAACTCAGGGTTTTACGTTCCCTTTCGTCGGACAGTTGTGATCAACATTCTTGATCACAAAATTTTGATCATGTCTGTCCGTCAAACAGGTACGTGAAATTCTGAGTTTTTGTGATGTTTTTTTGTAGCCTTGATAAAAAAAAAAAGTTGCCCGTGTGCTAGCACACATGACTCACACAAATATGCACATGTATACAGACATACGACAGAGTTAGATATATCTGTAAGAAGACAAAGACAGACAGATAGGTACAAACATAGAAAAGTATACAATAATACGCAAATGCACATACGTTTATGCTTTGTCATCCAATTGTATATTTAATAATTTTTGTTTCAGATTGTATTGTATATCAACTTATTTACATATGTAAAATGCAAGTGTGTTCTTATATGTGAATATATTGAATTATTTTGACACATAGGCTATTGACAAACTGCTATTTATATTTAATTCATTTCATTCACAGTTGATCTCTCAAGCTGCAGTGTATCATTATGAGACCCTTATAATATGTTACACATATCACGTACTCGTCAATTTTATCTTCTGTTCATTTCAAGCAATTTCGTCCAGATTTCTATTCTCAAACGTATTTACCATCGCTTTAATTTGATGATATCTAATATAGATACGAGACCGCAATGTCACGTTCCAACTTTCAATAATATTATTCCTATCATCACTTGGGCATTAAGCTCTATATATATTTATTGTACGTAGCCTCCAATTTTTTTGCCAATCGTTTACTTTCGTTCCATGACCTCTGTTCAAATATCTCTATCATTAATTTAGAATATTTTGGAGACCAAATGTATTGTTCTTTATAGAGTGACAGGTACTTTTGATCATGTAATTTCATTGTACGTATGTAATTATGTATGTATGTAATTTATGCATGCATATAAATGTATTTATTTGTGTATGTGTATGTATGCATGTATATGTACGTATGTATTTGTATGCTTGTACACATGTATGTGTATATATATATATATATATATATATATATATATATATATATATATATATATATATATATATATATATATATATATATACATATATGCATACATGCATATATACATACATATGTGTTTGTGTATCTATCTCCATATAAAATGGCGGGGCCCCAGTATGGCCAGAGATTAAGAGCTGAAACTAAATCAAATCAATCAAATCAATCAAATTGATATATATATATATATATATATATATATACAAGAATAAGGGCAGAGAATCGTCAATTAATAATAGAATTAATAATTAACAATTCT
>NC_142931.1:63201530-63204030 GCF_046866305.1 Octopus bimaculoides | reverse complement strand
AAAGAATTGTTCAAAACAAGGTCGATCACTGTAACTGTGAATATGGAACTAAATGTCCGAAATGGCGTAGAAATGCATGCATGTTGACACAGAAAAAGGAAATCGAGCAGGAGATGAATGGAATTAACTGATGCAGCCATGAGTTACTTGGGAGAAGTAATTGAGTGATCCACAATACAATATACATACATATATATGCATGCATACATACATACATAAATACATACATACATACATACATGCATACATACATACATACATACATACATATATATATATATATATATATATATATATATATATATATATATATATATATATATATATATATATATATATATATAACAGGCTTCTTTCAGTTTGCGCCTACCAAATTCGATCACATGAGTATATTTCTAGTAAAAGCGAGGAGACATGGGGTAAGATTCATGGCAGTGCTGTCACTTTCCTACTTGGGGACAAACAGCTCGGATTTGATTCAAGCGCACGAAAAGGAACAGAACTAATTGATATGATTTTTTTAAAAGCGTTGAATAATCATTTAGGATGGGTGAGATGAATGCCTCATGACCCTTTAGAATATTTAGATTGAACTGTTGGGTGTACGATAGAAAAACACTTCTAAACATTGTAAGCGTAAGTTTAGAAGGTGACTTTCTCTATATGAAGTGGGGAAAGAGTTGCTCAAACGAGGACCTACCTAAGCTTCTAACTTCCACAAGATCTTATGGTTACAAAGAACATTTAACTGATTTTGCCACGAAACATTTGGAAGTTGAATAAGGTCCTAGATAGCAGTAGCGTGAGCCATAACAATATGCGAATGAAAATATACATACATACATACATACATATATACATACATACATATACATGCGTATGTTTTATTAAGTCAGAGAAGACACCTTATAAAGGAAGACCTTTATAAGGTGTCATTGCAGCCTGTTTATGCGTGGGCCATTAAAAAGTAAGCTAGTAGCAGTGACCATCTCTTTTGTAAAGCGTATGAGTTTCGGATATTCTGTAACATAATAATCAAAATTTTCAATAGGCTTTTGGAGCTGAAGTGAGAGAAACTCATCTAATTGTGTGTATATAAGACTATATATTTCAGTATTTAAAGTGCATGTAAATCCACATGGGAAAAACGCACTCACTTAAAAACCTCTATTGTTTGTGTCCTCTAGTGATCATTCATCTACAAGACTGACGATTTCAAACATTGTTTTCAATGCAGGCAAGAGTACTAGTTCAATAAATGCCACATCCACAACTTCACGACTTTTCTATATCGTCAGTTTTCCCAATCTTTTATATTACCTGCGCGTTGTACGTGATATTTATTCTAAGGACCAAAGCAGCCCAATCAGGAGATTGCGTCTGGTGTCAAGAACGTGGTGAAACAACATAAATGCACTCCATTTTCTCAGAAAGAGCTAATAACTTCTCTGCTGATGTATCAATCATGGTCATCAAGTATTACAATCGAGTAAGCGGGAATTTTCTTCCACCACCACTCACTTTATGAGAAGTGTTGCATAGTTAAAAAATGGTAGAGTGACACAAAGAAGGTAAATCTCAAATTTAGGAGAAAAATGTTCCATACATTACTGTTTACATAGCGGATAATCACTACTTCCCTTTGATCTGATGATGCTACAGCTTCAACTGGTTCGACTCATTTAGCAGCGACGACTTTCCATGGATTATGCACCGTTGTCCATCCAATTTCTTCATAATTTAAGGTTTTATCTGAAATGAAATTATACATCACAAAGACCACTTTCATAATTTAAAAACAAAAAAGGTAGCGTAATGTCTGAAAAAAAGCTTGTTTCACGAGCCAGATATGAAGCCTTCGATATCCTTCCATGAAATGTCTTTGTGCTTCTTAAGAAAATGAGGCATCCGAGCCGACTGAGTTTCCATTCTTTTCTCAAAACTAGGGTATCACGAAATATAGTGAATTTAAATATCTAAATGCTAAACTGTGGACCTATTCACTTTCAAGGAGTACTCTATGCATGCGTGTGGTAGTTGATTTGTTGTAGCAGAATAAGTTGAAACATGTTCCATGGAACATGTGTCGTCAAATTCTAACTTTTCCCATGTAATATGGCTGACAGCCATTTACAGAAAACTAATTAGAAAAGGAAAAGAATATGCTGGTCTTTTCCAACGTTCTCATTTGGCTCGTAGTTTCTGTTAAAAGAAGTGTTGGCTCACTTCACATTGAAACACAACAGCATTCACCCCCTCTCCCTGTCTCTCTGTATATTTATCTATCTCTCTCACACACACATACACACATACACACGCACACACAAACACACACAGCACACTCATATTTATGTACATGACACTTGAAATATTAATGTACTTAATTTTAACCGTTTATATGAAATGCATTCACATGCAATTTCCAGTATTCTCTATATATTAAATGTTTAGCTCCATTTTCAATTAAATGGAAAACTTTCATACACTTATGTAAAACATT
>NC_142931.1:63126530-63196530 GCF_046866305.1 Octopus bimaculoides | reverse complement strand
ACACAAACATATACACACACATATATATATATACATATATACGACGGGCCTCTTTCAGTTTCCGTCTACCAAATCCACTCACAAGGCTTTGGTTGGCCCGAGGCTATAGTAGAAGACACTTACCCAAGGTGCCACGCAGTGGGACTGAACCCAGAACCATGTGGTTGGTAAGCAAGCTACTTACCACACAGCCACTGCTGCGCCTAATAATAATAATAATAATAATAATAATAATAATAATAATAATAATAATAATAATAATAATAATAATAATAATAATAATAATAATAATAATAATAACATCGAAAAATACCTTAGGAATGAGAACTCAGGTTCGAAATTTCCCAACGTTGCGACAAACAAGATGAGGACAAATGTCCGTCAATTGTAAATAATGTACATATTTCTTCATCTTTTAAATATAGAACTGAATCATAATTTTGCTTTAAAATTAGAGATTTCATAGACAATATTTTCCGTAGGATATGGGCAGTTCCCATGAGCACTGTTTTTTGAATTTCTGCTATTTTGTATTTCCTGGTAGCTACGCTAGGTGGCAATCAGCCCCGTTTGCTATCATTTCTCGGACACCTATGATAACAGGTATTATTGTAGTCTTGATGTTCCACATTTTGACAATTTCAAGGTCTTTATATTTCCTTAGTTTCTGGCAGGTCTTTACAGAGACATTGATGTCCATTGAGACAGTCATATCGATGAGGAGGTATGATCTTTGTCATAAGTCCTTCAATATAATGTCCGGACTATTCGCATTTATCTTTCTGTTGGTTTGAACGGTGAGGTTCCAGACGTGTGAGCTGCAAAGAGACACAATATATGTTAATATTATCATTATTGTTGCTTTTGTTGTTGTTGCTGTTATTATATATTGTTGTAGCTGTTACCTCTTTATTTCTTACTCTTCTCATTAAGAGTATCTCACGTTTGCTACTAGTTGTTTCAGCGCAGTAAGATTTTTAAGTTAAAATGTAAGCTCAGAATAGTTGAAAAGGAGCCATCTGAATTTATGCTGTTTGCATATCTCCCTAATATAGCTAGTGTCAAAGCCTAAAATACGTCCATTTTATGATATGGGGCACATGTTAAGAATCAGTAAAGTTAGCATCGTTATCTCAGATAATTAAATATATAGATCAATATGTAATTCAAATAATTATCACTGAAAGTTGAACGTTGACATGTATTTGATACGTGAAACAAATTAACACAAATTCTTTTAAAAAGACTAATTTAACAAGAACCAAAAGCTCATCGGTTCTTATAAGCATAGTTTTGGAATCAATTCTAGCTGCCGATTAAAGTTTTGAGTTAATGAGGGAGTCTTTGAATCGTCGTTCAACTACTAGACATATATTACCCTTCAGCAGTGTGATTGAGTCAATACATTTCATAAGATTGTAATACTCGCAAATTATCCTGGCCAATGAGATGGGAATTATTCCATCAATCTTCATATATAAAACAAATAAGATGTACCTAAAGTTTCCTTCATATATTAAACAATGTGACCTGAACAAAAGACCGAAGCATAAAAATGCTGGCTATGCCTACCAAGCCGACAATACAGATGAAGCGTGAAGGACCCTAAAAACTTCAAATCTTATTCAGGAATGTTATTGACATAGACATCTACAATGAATAATTTTATGTATTACATTTACATTTAAAGTAGGCAGCCTGCGAACATTACAACGTAAGGTTGCTATAAAAACAAACGGGCAAGCCAATAGTATGAAAACATGAAATGATAAAATTATAAATCTCCTCAGTTAACATACATCAAACGCTGGGTGTAAGATAGGTCCGTTTTTGGAATGTGTTATGTTGTAAGCTGATCAATGTAACGGGATTTGAGAATTGCTTTGGCAGAATAGAAATATGAAAACAACAAATGATGTTATACTTTATGAAGAGATATTTGGCAACCATATCATTTTCCTTTTCTCAGGATGACATATCAACCACTAAGCACTCATGCATCTACATATCCACATGTACACACACACACACACACACACACACACACACACACAAACACACACAACGCATTCACGCGCACACACACTGGCAGAAACGTTAGCACGCCGGGCGAAATGCTTAGCGGTATTTCTCGTCTGCCGCTACGTTCTGAGTTCAAATTCCGCCGAGGTCGACTTTGCCTTTCATCCTTTCGGGGTCGATTAAATAAGTACCAGTTACGCACTGGGTTCGATATAATCGACTTAATCCGTTTCTCTGTCTTTGTTTGTCCCCTCTGTGTGTAGCCCCTTGTTGGTAGTAAAGAAATAACACACTCTCATATATACATACATACATACATACATACATACATACATACATACGCATGCATATATATATATATATATATATATATATGTATAGGTTTTGTTGAAGAGCGTAGCTCGAAACGTCAAAGACTTTCCGTATTCCCGAGCGTCATACTAATACATCCTTTTGTTATTTACACCACCTGTCCTCGTCTGTTGTTGTTTTTTCGTATATTCTCCCATATATATATATGTGTGTGTGTGTGTGTGTGTGTGTGTGTGTGTGTGTGTGTGTATATGTGTGTGTATACATGCAATGTATATATCTATGTAGGTATAGTGCAACTCTTGAAGGCACAAGACTGTTTCAGATTACCAACTGTTTTGGTATTCAAACGTTCACTTTGTGTTACATTTTTTTAAACCTGTTTCAAATATCGTTTTGTGCAAATTTCGCAGATACGAAGTAGTTTGAAGTGTCATTTTGTAACTGATGATATAACATGTATACCTAGAGTTTTAAAAAAGTTGTGTCCAGAAAAGAAAGACAATGTATTTATATGTATATATTTATGCGTATATTTATACACCAGTGACACAAACAAAGTGCTCAAACACACATATGCAATTCATCTGACTTAGACGAGATATATATATATATATATATATATATATATATATAGATAGATAGATAGATAGATAGATAAAGAGAGAGAGAGAGAGAGAGAGAGAGAGAGAGAGAGAGAGAGAGATTTAGACAAAAGACGTGTGACGACAAAGGAGTTAGACCTATTGATAACGTTGAAAATAGAGGATTGAATTTATCAAATGCCACATGTAGGTGGGAAGGGGGAAATGTAAATTCAGGACTGTGAGCTTCTATGTACGTCTTCAGTTTATGTGAGCTTAAATTCTGCTTACAGTGTGCTTAACACGCGACCGACCACCGTCAGTGTAAGAAAACAATGTTTTGTGGATTTGCTAAAGCATTTCGCTCTCAAGCTCAGTATACTGCAAGTATTCATTAAAGCATACATACGCTGATGAAATGCAGCATTTATTGTATTCTTGGATACGATAAACAGGACACTGAATATCTTTCACAAGTGTGTCATTTAATAATTAAAAATCAGGTCATCCCATAAGTTCTATCCAATTTTACCTTTTTTAAAATTGAATAAAATTTAATAGTATTTTAGAATGTTTAATAGAACTAAAAATTATTTTTATGCATTTGTGTACGTTTAACCTAAATAAATATTATATTACAGAATAAGAGGATTAAAATTTCTTTGGTTAAAACCCTTTCAAACATGAAAGTATCCAAAGAGCATTTGAGGCTCATAATGCTTTATGAGGACAAAAAAGAGACCGAAGTGACTCGAAACATACACTCAGTTTATGGGAAAGAATGCTTGAATGAAAGAACTTGCAAAAGATGCTTTGCAAGATTCTGAAGTGGAGATTTCAACCTTGAAGAGGAACATCGAAGAGGACGTCCAAGTGAGTTTCATAATAAGCTCCTTAAGGCATTATTTGAAGAAATTCCTGCATTATCAGTTGAAGAGTTAGCAATAAAGCTTAGTTCAAACCATACAACTGTTGATCGTCATCTTCAACAACTTGGAAAGGTTCCTAAACTTGAAAAATGGGTACCTCATGAATTTTCTGAAAACAACCGTAAATCCCGAGTCGACATCTGCTCTTCTCTCCATTCTCGCGAACACATTTCACTCTTTTTGGATAGACTTGTGACTGGTGATGAAAAATGGATCTTCTATCGAAATGTTAAACGTCGTAAACAGTGGCTTGGTAAAAGGAAAAAGCTGAACCACAACCAAGAAGGGAACTTCATGGGAAAAAGGTTATTCTCTCTATCTGGTGGGATTGCAAAAGAGTAATTCACTTTGAATTGTTACCACAACTATCAATGCTCAAGTATAATGTCAGCAGTAGAGTGTTTCAACCAAGCATTGAAGAAAAAAGACTCGCTTTATTGAATCGAAAAGGAGTGATGTTTCATCAGGACAGTGCGTGACCCCACATTGTAAAGATCGTATCACAGAAGATCGAAGAGCTTGGTAGAGAAACAAATTCGTCATCCACCTTATTCTCCCGACCTTGCTCCTTCAGGTTTTGTTTCAAGCGATTGTGGGGGACAAACAAAGGCACAATTGCACAATTATATGCATGTATATATATATATATATATATATATATATATATAATACAGGCTTCTTTCAGTTTCCGTCTATCAAATCCAATCGTAAGGCTTTAGTCGGCCCGAGGCTATAGTAGTGGACACTTACCCAAGGTGCCACACAGTGGAAGGGAATCCGTAACCATGTAGTTGCAAGGCAAGTTTCTTACAACACAGTCACACCTCTGCCTATATATATATATATATATATATATATATATATATATATATATATATATATATATATATATATATATATATATATATATATATAAATATGTATGTATGTATGTATGTATTTATGTATGTATGTATGCATGTACGTATGCATATATGTATATCCGCGCATACATTACATTTTTTTCACTTTCTCTCTACCAAATCCATTCACAACTCTTGCACCAAATGTTCCAAAGACTAAAATGAAAAGGAAAGAACGAACATACTTGTCTGAGAGCCAATAGATATACAGGTTGAGTGACGCTTGAGTGATCGATCGATCGATTGATAGATTGGCTTGCATATATATATATATATATATATATATATAGAAAGAGAGAGAGAGAGAGAGAGACAGAGGGAGGGAGAGAGAGGGAGAGAGCGGGAGAGATAGATAGATAGATACATACATACATACATACATATATACATACATGCAAATATGCATATATATATATACATAAGTGCATACATACATACGTGCACACACATTCTGTCTGCAGTTTAAATGATTCAGAACAGCTTTTATCATCTGGCAAATTGTAGCTTGTACAATATACTAGTTAGAATGAATATAATCTAATTTCCCTGCATATATATATATATATATATATATATATGTATATATATATATATATATATATATATACATTGAATATCCGAGATGAATGCTCCCAATCGTGACGTAATTTACATAGAATTTTACTCACGATTTCTCTTTCCTTATTAAACGTTACCTCGATCTGAACGAGTGCGAGGTTACGAATCCATCTTCAATTCCACTTCCGAATGAATTGTCTGGAAATGACTTGGAATGAAATATCGAAAATGTATTTATGAATTGTACGAACAGGTTTCTCGATAATGAATTAAATTTAAAATGTAAAAAGGAATAAGTTGCCTGCATTAAATGTTGAGTTTATTTAAGCTAGTAAATTACTCATGCTATATATCATGATCTTTCGAATCATAGTGATGATGACTGTTACGTAGTTGCATTGAAATAAAAAAGCTATGATGTCAGTCGATGCTTATTATATGCTTGTTTGTGAAGCATCTTATTGCATGAATGTGTGTGTATACACACACACACACACACACACACAGATATATATATGTAGGTATATATGTATGTATGAATACATGCATACATCTATATATTTATATATTATTTGTACATGTGTGTATGTATATGTGTATATGCATACACACAGGTACGCACACATACACACCTGTACATATGTATTTATATACATATCTAACCAGATACTTCGAATAGCATTATATAATATGTATATGAGTGTGTTTTAAGTGTGTACGTAATGTCTTGCATGTCTTGCATGCAATTCTGAAAAGTGTTCATAAAAGGGTAAAATGTTAAGACTTTATCAAACCGAAATATCCCTACTGATCCAATTGTATAAATGTGGATGCACATTTGTCAATAATTGTATCACCTTCTAGTTACAACTCTTTACGTCAAAGTATCTTCAAAAGATCAAGCAATATCACACAAAACGCATTCACTTAAGATCTAAAACGCGAAGGATAGTTCACTATCACAGCCATATGGACTGTGTCCCTATATAGGAAATGTTTTTTGCCTGATGTTTCTAGGGAAGAGGAATTTCCTGCATAACTAGGCTGTTTTAATCATTAACGAGGCAAATTCACACCGAGACGCTCTTTTTGATAATCCGATGACATCAATTTGTAGTGTGGTGTATTCTTACATGAAAGGTGCGTAGAGACAAATTTGTATTCCCAGATCAAATTCTACTGCAAATATTTTTCCTCTTCTTGGGGTGCAGAAACGTATTTAAAATAAATTATAGCTCAGTAATTTAACACACACTGCTTTGAGAGCTAATACAAAATAATTTCCATTGTGGTGAGAGTCAGCACAGATGAGCAAATGCTCGGCTGATTATTTTCTCTACGGTAGAGAAGTTCCTATCTGACTCGAAGCAATCGACACTACATCTATCATACTGAGTGAGGCGAATTGACGCCGAAACCCCGTGGAGAATAGACTGCTGAACGGATTGGAACTGTGGAATGTTTTTTCATAGCGAGTCTCTAGTGCGAAATTTGTACTCATATGTGCTCATATTCACATACGTTCGTACATATATATGTATGTGCGTATATATATATATATATATATATATATATATATATATATATATATATATATATATATATATATATATATATATATATATATATGATAAGTATTATGTAAGTACATGTAAATATATGCATACACACACATGTATATTTGAAGAAAAATTTTCTTAAGATAAAAAAAACATTTTGTTGAACTGTCTTTTAAAACAGAATGTTTCAAATATTTTGAAAGAAGTGTTTGTATTCTGCGTAAGTTCTTTCTTTATTAAATTTTTAAGAGGCGCATGGACTGGCTTCCTAATGGATGAAGATATAGAGATGTTGATGTTGATGTTGATGTTGATGTAATTTCAGCGTATCCTACTTTATGTGTTCGTATATAAACAAACCCATCTTTTAATCACAGATACTTGATATTTTTGTTCTTCGTTAAATCAAAGAAAGAACACTAGCATATTTGTTGAGTTTCTTTGCATGACGTCATGAAAGGAAAGGAGACATATAGGCAACTCATAGGATAACGTCCGACGAATCACTTCTTCAATATAAAGTACTACTGAATTAGTGAAGAGAGGGTGAAATATTCGACTCATATATTACTCTCGAGAGTTTCCTCAAAGCAACATAGTATACTTCAGAATACTCAACGAACTTTTAATCTACGTAATGCTAATAGCACAAGAGTGCATGAGATTGTGAATCCCAATAGCAGACATATGCCTTTGAGAATTATCTAATTCTGTAATATTAGATTTTAATACATCCTGTTGATGTTGAATCAACACCAAGTAAAACTAAAAACATGATATGTCACGCGTCGATGAGGACACAATTCGACAGAAAATTATGAAAAGTTCGCAGAAAAGAATCGAATGCACGCAACAAACTCGTCAGCAGATAAGATAAATAAAGATATATTAAGTATGATAATACATAAATTCATGATTTAAAAAATAAATTATCTCCGCCTATAGAAGATCTGCTATAGATATCAAATGCAAATGACACTAGCTCCACTTCAGAACAGGAGATAATCTTTGAAATCAATTATTTTTCAAATCTGACCGGTCTTCTAAGGAAAAGGACGAGTCGTCTGATGAGTGGACAAGAGTCGAAGATACGTGTATCTCTGGCTCACTTGCGGTCATCAGCATAACAGTTACCTAGCTCTATTGCCAGTAGCCCAAACTGTGTGTGTGTGTGTGTGTGTGTGTGTGTGTGTGTGTGCGTGCGTGCGTGTGTGCATGTTTAAATGAAATCAACGCTCTTATGCTACAGTTATGTTGTTTGCTTTTGCCTCTTTACATACTTAGATCACAATCTTGGTCGTTAGACGTTGACTATCTTCCTACGAGGGATGGTGCAAGACCGTTTTAATTGTTTATACATCAATATTATATGGTGTGGCTTTCTATCGATGTACGAAAAGATTATCAATTTTATGCAAATGATTCCTGTTTGACCATGATACAATTTATATTGTACAGTCCTAATAAGTTCTCGTAAAATCTTACTGAATATGTAATGATGAACAAAAGTAAAACTTTGTAAATTATAATAAAGATTTGCGGGTGTGCGTCAGTATATATATATATATATATATATATATATATATATATATATATATATGTGTGTGTGTGTGTGTGTGTGTGTGTGTGTGTGTGTGTGTGTGTGTGTGTGTGTGTGTGTGTGTGTGTGTGTGCGTGTGTGTGAGTGTATGTATATATATATATATATATATATATATGTATATATATATATATATATATATATATATATATATAAATATATATATACATATATATACATACATATTATATACACACACACACATATATATATATATATATACATATATGTATCTATATACACATACAAGTATGTATATGCATAATATGCATATATATATATGTGTGTGTGCATTTGTGTATAAGTATGTATAATATAAATACATACGCATATGTGTGTGCGCGTATGTGTGAGTGTGTTGAGTGGTTGTGCTGTGTGTGTGTATGTGTGCGTATGTGTGTTTGTATGTGTGTGTGTGCGCGCGCGTATATGGTTCATATATAGTGGTTTAAACATTCGTCGATAATATTTTGTTTTACATTCCGTTGATTCATCGAAATTGACTATTCAGCTGTACTGTTTTCATTTACTTGGGTTACATTATTGTTATAATTATTAAATTAGGAACTGGCGTAAAGTTAAAATTGAATTTACGTCTAGCATAACACATTACTAACAGGACTGCTATTAAAACAAAATTGAATTTGAAAGTAGAAGCACACATTTGTGTTTAAAACACGCATTCTATAGCAATATGGAGATGCTCTAGCACCAATACCATTATATTTGCTGTTTAATATAATATAATGTTTTACTAGGGATTACAATCTCGGATATACCATCTCTCAGAATCTATAATTAATGTTTTGTTATTTATTCAAAAGCTAAGTAGACCACCAAATCAGACATCGATCTAATACGCCCAAACATACATAAACATCTTTCGATTTTAAACCATGAGACTGAGCATTCAATATTGGTATCACGTTTGACTTCGTTGCAAATTACGCTTTCTCCCCATATGCGATCATTCAAGGAACAGTTTTGGATGTGGATGCATGCATTAACATATTAGTGTGACATTTAGATAAATCACATAATAATATTGTTTGCTGTTAACAAGCTGTTCATTGAGTCTTGCGAAGAATATATATTATATTATAGACAGATAAATAAATAGTAAGAAAGATTGCTAGATATTATTTTTATACATTTACATATCCATAAAAATATACATATGTATACACACACAAACACGTATATGTATTATATATTTATATACGAATGTTTGCATAAGCAGTTCTTGGTGTATGCCCGTT
Organism: Octopus bimaculoides; assembly: GCF_046866305.1. Lineage (NCBI taxonomy): Eukaryota > Metazoa > Mollusca > Cephalopoda > Octopoda > Octopodidae > Octopus > Octopus bimaculoides. Next base: position 63,186,805 of record NC_142931.1, on the reverse strand, counting down.
AGTTTAAGAGGTTACATATATATGTAGCAGAACCCAACCCTAATAATTTCAACCTGCAAAATACAAACTTTTTAATCAGCATTGGAAGGGCGTATGGTTAAATCAATCCAGGCAGATGTGGTTCGCAGAAAGTAGAAAATTTTAATGCATATATACATTTAACCTGATGTTTTACAGCATCTGTCACAAAACGATGCAACAAACAAATATGGAGTTAATGTAACAATTCGAAAATATATACAATTAAAAAATACGCGCTACTATCTTTATTGGAAATTATGACTAAAACAGCTAACAGAAACCTGCGAAATAGGCAAAGATTTTAGTATATTTTATTACAAGTGCCAATAGTTTCAACTGGAGAAATACTAAGCGAAATTTTGAAAAATCAAGCATCACTCAAAACAAAGATTGAATTAAGCATCATATGTATTAAATAAAAAATGTTAACCTTGATATCTGAAAATATTAAGACCAATAAAGTACAGGTGCACATAACATACCATTTATAATTTAAAGACAAGTTTACAGGTGCAAACAAAAGAGAGACTAGTAAAATATACCCTCATTAAAAGAAGACGACTCTGGGTATGTAGTGTGTAAAAAAGAACTTAAATCTGGTTAGGTCGACTTCAAAAACAGCGCGCAGATAGCACAAAAAATGGAAATTCTGTTATCTACATTGCATAGATTCAGTAGGGAAATTGGCATGAAATTCGGTCTAGCAAAATAGACCGAATATATTGCAATAGTTTAAATTGCTTCAATAGAGATAAACTAATAAAAGGAAGCAGAAATATATTAGACAATGAAATAGATATAAAAGAAGTTGACCACAGATAGAATTGCAAATACGTAACAATCAACGAGATTAAACACTCAGAAATGTAACCAAATTTAGAAAGAAATATTAAAGAAACTTTGGAGTAATACTTAAAATTGAATTAAATTCTGAGAATGAGAAATTAGATATCAACCTCTAGAGAAATTACAAATATAATGTAAATGAATTGCCAAGACTAAATAGGAAAAAGGAAGCAATGGCAGCATTCAGAATACGCTACATACACACGCATACGTCGACACGAAAATCTTATCTTCGCCAGGAACCTAACTAGTTAGAATTTTCGTGTAGTAACTTAAAAAAATGTTATATCACATCATTAAATTTTGGTAAGTGATATTGAGAAACATACGAGTAAGTGTAAAATCTGAAGAAAAATGTTTCTCGTATTCAGAGGGAAGCACATATTTAAAGGTGTGTGAAAGAATTGATTAAAAGAATAGTGGGAAAAGAGAATGTATATAACACCAGGGTAATGAAATTTACAAATGAAACCAGTCCATGAGCAATACCTAACAAGACTTGCTATATTAAAATGGAATAAGAAACATTTCTATCATTTCCTGAAAGTACAGGACAGAAACATGAGGGAAAACGTTTGTGATGCCGCTTGAAACAACCAAATATACTTCATGAGAACATATATAAAATTTAAGTACATATCAAAGGGAACTTGGAGAGAAATTTTCGATCGTACAGTTGTAAAAACACCAAGTATAAATAAAAAGTACAAGTTGGGATGCTGTATATCCTGGAAATTATACTACCGTTATGAAATATCCAGAGAAACTTCTACTAAAGATGTCAAAGTGTAACAAAGCCACCATATGCAGTTCTTCAAGAGCAATAACTCAGATATTAATATGTAAGGAAATAGTGAGACAGATCATCTTTCGTATGCTGAGCTTGAAATCCTCTTATCAGAAGCAATCCAGCATCTGATAACAGAACAGAGATTCAATGCATTAACTAGTTTCTATGTACGGTTGGTTACCCCTATTCCAAGTTTAAATAATAGTTATTAAAATAATGATTTGTAGTATAGGCTTGAGGTCATAAATTTGGGAGAATGTAGCAGACCATTATATCAATCATAGTACAATATTTTTTTTTAATTATCGACCTCAGTACAAGTCAAGTCCTTTACTCTCTCAACTTCAGAAGTATTTTAATCTCATAAAGTAAAGAATGTTAAACTAATTCTGTCCAATGAATTCTGTCCGATGAATTCATACCAAGGCATACGACAATGGTTGTAAAAATAAACAGACAACTAAAAAAACAACTCGTTATACAGTACTTCTTTCATAAATTCCCGAAGGATATTGAGAGAATTCCAATATCTATTGTATTATTCTAATATAAATATATAGATTTCTCACTTAGACACAATTACTAAAATTTACAGAAATGAGCCAACAAAGGATCTTCTATGGTATCGTTTGACCTGATAGTAATATCAATTAAAGCTGTTTCAAATCGCACCATAACGTCTAAAACAGATCAAACAATGTAGTTCTATATAACACAGCGTCTAAACACTACATAAGATAATGAGAGCTGAAATAGTATTCTTTTTTTGTTTGTTTTTTCTCATAGATTTATTTCACTACGGTCGACTTAGGACTAAACATGAATCTGATTCATGATTTATATCTAATACAAATCTTAATGTTTTGATGGTCGTTGATCAGATGTATAAAAAACATTTTGGTGTATTAATCTGTAATTCGAAATTAATCTTTGGACGCATCGTTTGAGGAACAGGATACTAACGTTTTGTTGATTTCCTGATTTCTATATCAAATATTGAGAAAAATAAATGGTTAAAGTAAACATAGTTCATTGCTTATTTGTAATATTTCTAAAATGATCGCTATATAATTGACGAAGATTTTGACATGAAGTGTAGCCGATGTTCTTGTTAAAGCATATGTCATTACTGTTCCAGCAAATTTATGATGGAAGGTATTCATGCAGTACTATCCAATTTTTTGTATATTCATTGTATGCTTTTTAAAGTATCTATTGTATTTTAGAATTTCGAGAAACATTCATTAGTGTTATTCATTAGTCTTCTCGTCTAGAGGTTCTTGCTGCCTTTAATTACTCCACGTTCAACCCTGATCAAGCAGATATATAGAATCAAAGGTTTCTTAACCTTAGCCAATCCGTCTTTTACTTGAATTCAATGTATTAGGAAATATTGCTCTATTAAAAGTACTCCAGTACATGATTTGATGAAGATTCAGCTGTTATTTCTAGGAATTTAGACAACAGCACAGAGGCATTCTCGCTGACTTAATCTTGAAGGAGAACGTTTAGGGAAAAGACGAAAAAAACGTAGGATGAACTATGGAAATGAGTACAAATTAGCTGCCATAAAAACTTGCGTACACGTTAAATTGAAATGCCATATTTTCATCTCATGTTGAACACTGATGTAATTGATCTGTCAGAAAAACTCTCTAGAGCAAATGAAACACCCTTAATAATAAGCAATGTCTGTCTCTTAAAATCCCTAATCTAAATACATTATTATATACTCTGATTCTCATCACGTGTATTTCGCTAATATCATGTTTCAAAACGAAACCTGGCTATGATACGTAATCTACATAATAATGTTTACAACCTAATTATGTGCCAAAACAAATACCCTTTTTTAATAACATGAATATTATTTTCCTCAATCGAAAATAAAGTAAATATTTTCATATTAGTAATTTGACAACCTCACAGCAACATATGACACTTATTTTCCCGTATACAATTACACACAGAACACAATTACACATACATGTATACAGAGAAACTAACACGACAAACAAATCTGACAGTAAATTATGGGATATTTAATGCGCATTAAACACAAAGCTACACTTACCTTTAGCAATAATAACGAAGTAAATTTTGAACCGATCACGTGGTTCTCAACATCATTACTGTTGTAAGTCAAATAATCTAGCATCTGACAAGAATTAAAACTAGATATCTAGCATAAACAATACAATTTACTCCTTGTTTGTGTGTTTACTCTTAAGTATAATCAACTTCATCTACTTTCGAGTGCAACTGAAATTTGAGGAGAATAAGTTAACAATGTTAGTACATTTAGTAGAATTATTGTCAAGTACAGTAAACTATCTTTATCTGGAATATGAACGTTAATCCACTGAAATATTTAAAATGATAATGGTTGGTCCGAAATCGGTGAGCTGAACTAGAGTTGCCTTCCTAATCTTGAGACAAACTATAGTATGTTTTTGTACTTGGATTACGTGCTGGTAAAACAGGTTTGAAGGCGAGATACAATCAGAACATATTTCTTTCTTGCCTTGAAGAAGCTAAACTAGTTTTTACAAATAGGTCCAAGATACAGGGTGTTTGTACTAAATGACAGTTTGCACAAAAAAGGAGAGAAAACATAGTATCCAAACAAAAAATAAAGGCATTTAAAAAAATCAAAACATATCAACTAGACTACGGCTGGGAAATAATAGTTTACTCAAAGCCCTCAGCTTCCAACACGGACTCAGAACACTTCCAGAACGTGGTGCAAGCATTTCTCATTGACTCAGTTAGGCGTTCTTTGAACGCCTCCTTGTTTTTTAGCCTCCAGATAGGCTTTAGTGTTGAAGGCAGAGCGATTGATATCTTTCTTAACCGCATTCCACATAACATTATCCGTAAATAGGAGGCCAGAAATTGGGTTGATGATGAAGAAATTCTCCGACAACCACTTATAACACTGACAAGGAGAGGCGTCCTGTTGCTATACATATAGCCTTCCAGCAGCAACCCTCTCCTGCTAGGTTTTGACCGAATTTTCCACTAGCTTTACATAGCCGTCTGAATTGAGCTTAAGGCCTTGTTCAAAAGGGTTGTGATGAATTCTGGTCTGCCCACGCAGTCAGAACGTCTACTCTGTCCCTTTCTGTTGGTCACGGCTTCGTAGAGGCGGCCTTTTTATATCCAGCACGAATCACCATGATACAGGTAACTCTTTTTCCAATACACGGAAGGCCTTGGCGGAATTTCAACTCAGAACGTAGACAGACGAAATACTGCTAAGCATTTCGCCCGGCGTGCTAACGTTTCTACCAGCTTAACGCCTTACACGGACGAAAATATTGTTTGAACATTACACCTAGCGAAATAGCTACAGTAAAGGAGTCAACGTCTCTGCGACTTCAGTATTTATTTACAATTACAAAGACCGAATTCTGTTTTGACGTTTTGTTGCTGCAGATAAAGACGTCACGTCTTTGCTGTGGTGGTTTCTATAAGAATGAGTTGTCAGTTAGCAAATTACGAGAAGGCCAGACAAAGAAACTAAAATAACTTAAATAAAATAAGAGACATAGTATTAGAAAAATAAAACGATAAAAGCGATGCGAAAAGGAGAAAAGAATATTGTCATAGAGGTTGCGTAGAGAATGAAGATGTAATAAAGCATTCGTGGTATGGTATTTATTTTAGATAATTATAACTTGATTGATTGTGATTAAAAGGTTTCAGTGTCATGCCCAATGACACACTGAAGTCGTTTTGAGAAAATTCAAATTCATCTTTCTTTATTTGAAGGTCTTTAATTTAACTATACGGTTGCATACTCTGACAAAACCATTATACTATAGCATTTTTCTCGTTATTTCCTCCCCCATTTCCTCTTTTCTCTTCTTTTTCTTAATCATTTTTTCTTTATTTTCCAAGTTAACATACGCTTCTTATTTGATACGATTCTTCAAGCTGGGAAGGAAGCGTTCCTAGCAATAGATTAACATTCCATTTAAAGAATTATTTAATGTCCATTTATTTCTTTGGAAATTTATCTATCGGAAATGGATTTGGCAACAAGCCACACGTTAAGCATGTAGCTGCATGTGATCTGTAGTTGGTAACAGACCAAGCTCTAAATATTTAGTTTTATTCCACTTACACATTACTGATAAAAGCACGTCCAGAGCTACAACACAGAGATACCACTGTATGTCAAACAATATTTGCTGCTAATTCATATGACCGGGTATATTGAAAATACTAGTGGTACCCATCGGATGACAGGCAATTTTCGAAATACAAATTTACCACCATGGGAAATAACGCGATATGCGGAATAAACACAATAATTATAATTTTACTTTTATCCAAAGTGTGATACATATTCAAAAGGAGAAAATAAATTCTTATTATTAAACGAAGATTATTTAATACCTTAGGCTAAATATGAAAATAAAATAAAATAAAATAAAAATTGAATATATTATTTGTACAACTCTTCCTTTAACTACTCTGATGTTACTCTCTCTACAACTCCTGTCTCTATTATTCTTTCTCTCTCAATGTTTGTGCTTTTAACGTTTCTTTATTCATTGTCTGTTATCAAACCTAGTATGTTCATACATTCAGCACCTCGGTATGGCCATTACTCACTGTTACTGGAATAACTGAACGGCAAACTGTGAAGACCAGTCCAGTGTATGTATATATATATATATATATATATATATATAACAATGCTTCTTGCCATCTCAACATGGTTGTATATAATACATACATATGTACATGTATATATGTAGGCATGTATATATGTATGTATGTATGTTTATTGTTTTATTTGTTTCATACATTTGACTACAGCTATACTGGAAACATACACAAACCAACACCAGTTGTCAGAGACGGTATGAGACAAAGACGAAGGTATATAATACACATGCATGTGTACCCGCTCATACACACACACATATGCACACGCACATACGCATACACACACATACACTCACTCACACACACACACACTCACAGACACAAGCACAAACACACACACAAACACATATATGTTAATGTATATTACCAGGAATAATCGGAAACTGTATTACCTATCATATGGCGATATCTATTTAAATATATTGTAGACATCATAACCATATTTTTAATATTTGTGAGAACGTGAACTAATGATATTATTTTTGGCTTTATGTGTGCTACGAGATGTTCTAAAAATAATACAGATAGATAGATAGATGCATTGCATGCATAGATACATGCATGCATCCGCACCTGCATATATATGTACGTGTGTGTGTGTGTGTGTGTGTGTGTGTGTGTGTGTGTGTGTGTACATACGCACTCACATGTAACCTGCTTTCGAATTTTTTAATTAACTTTCCTGGCTTGTTTTTCACATTTCTTTATTTGGTTCAAATCGACTGAAGGAACTTCTCTTGATATGGCAGAAATGAAATTTGTTGCGAGCGACTGTTTTTCTCCGCTGGGCATTTGAAATGATCATTGTATGAAGAAGTTTTGCGCAGTACCTATTGTAGCTTAAATAGAACGAGATGTTGGAAGGTAAACATCACATTCGGTGATGCATCGCAGCTTCTGTACCCTCATCGTACACTTCCGTCTTGTTGCTAATCGCGCGCTACAATATGGGTAAAATAATCTACGTTCCGGTATCATAAAACACATCCTATAAATAAATGTACGTAAATGACAACAATTATTTATTTCCTCATAATTTTAGTCACAAATCCAAGAACGAAGTTTTCATTTTCTCTTTAAAAGATACAATTTATTCTAAGTATCTTCGTCTAACCATACAGGCAATAGACAAAAGCTTTCTTATAGATTGCTGTCTAAAAGATAGATATCTGATAACACTAAAGAGGCTGTTAACACTATAGAGGTTGTTATTTGGTGAGCGTTTAGACGCAGTTGTGTATCGTTATTTTATCTGCGCATTTAATTAAAATCAGTTTAGACATCAATGTAAAAGCGTTATATCGCATATTTTCTATACGTGGAAACATGATGTAAGCGCAATAGGATGAAGTTAAACACACGCCTTGAGGTGTGTCCCAGTTTCGATTCTTTCAGACATTCTAATTTTCCATCCTGCTAAAAATATCGAAGCTTTGCGACTATGTAAGAAATCAATATGAAGTCTTATAACATATCGATCATTATATTGACAATAAATGAAAAACATCAATGCAAATTACAAAAAAATTCTAATAACTAAATACCTAAATAATATCCGTAAAAGCGAAGTAATGCTAATTGCAAATTATTGATCATTCATGCCGCTTCTCAGCTCTAGTCGTCCTCTAACAGATTGTTTCGCAGCTGGTCTAATAATTAATTCTTAATTATGTAGTAACGTATGTATGTGTGTGTATTTTCGGGCAAGAAAGTAAAAGCATTTCTCGGTGTATTTGTACGAAAAAGGTGTGTCAAGATGCATGCAACATGTATGGAGCAGATGCAGAATAAATACCAGTGTACATATATCATTAAATAGAAAAGTTGCATGTCTCTGCGTCTGTATACGTGCGTCTAATGATCATATATATGTATATATATGTGTGTGTGTGTGTGTGTGTGTATGCATATATATATGTATATATATATATATATATATATATATGTATGTATGTATGTATTTTTATATGTATTGCAATGTACTCAATCATGACTGCATAGAGATAGATAACTAGCTAGACAGATAATAGTGCATATATACATATACATTTGTGTGTAAGTAGGTATGAGTAAGTGTTTGCGTGTATATGGGTGAATATGCAGGTGTATCACACTACTTTTGTGTGTCCTTTGTTCTTTGTGAGAAAAGTGTGTGCAGATATATTTTCTTGAGTATTTTTCTCTTTTCCTAGTAAGTATACATGCTTGCTGATCACACACACACACACTCACACGTGCTTATAATTTCTTTCTGTGGTTTGTGTACATACTAGTATTTTAGGTGGGCTTGAGTTTTAAAGTGATTTCGTGTAGTCATGGAACGCGCTAAGTGCTTCTGTTTCTATAAAACACATACTTTTGTTTACACAGTGAATACAGAAGCACAAACGCATACAAACACACACATACATATGCATACATACAAACACACACTCACATACGTATATATATATATATATATATATATATATATATATACAGACACGCATACAATCACACACACATGGGCATAAACAACACACGCATATACAATAGCAAACGCACGCACACACATGTACACAGCAACGCACATACACACAACATACACATACACACAAACACACACGCACGCACAGAAAACATACACATACACACACGCGCACATACAAAATACACACACACACGTACACGTACCCAACACCTACAACCCCACACATCTATCTATCTATCTATCTATCTATATATATATATATATATATATATATATATATATATATATATATATATATATATATATATATATATATATCTTTACACGCACACGCCCACACGCACACACCTATACATATCTGAAAAGGGATAGAAGGTTAATGACACTGGTGTGATATATATATATATATATATATATATATATATATATATATATATATATATATATATATACACACACATAGGATTTGATGTGTAATATATACATATTGCACCTGTGTCGTGTATTATCTTCCTTGCTTCGTGAATTTATTTACGTCAGTTTTTAGGCTACTGAACTGAAAACTGGTGATTAAGTAATCGATATCTGTACATTCCGTTCTATCCCTTTAACGTATTCGGATGATCGCGACAGAAATTCGCGTCCCTGCATAAGAGAAGAATCAAATCAATCAATTTATTTTAATGAGTCTCGGAGCCTCGTTCTTTTTAAAAATATTCTATAGTGATGTTGATAAAGAATACTTTCAGAGCCTTTTAAAGTATAACACGGCAGACATCTGTTGATGAGCTATGGATGTCCATTACATAATGTTATAACTCGTTTTGAGAATTTAATTTAGGCGTCCTTATAGCATACGTGAGATCGACAGCGTTCTTCTTTAACAGCTGTACAATATCTGCGTTTGGTTCGTTTAAAATCTCATTCGAATGTAATGATTATGTCTTCTTTTGTTAACAATTGTCTTTGTTTTGTTTTCTTAATTTTATGAGGACCAACCCACCAGATGCCATGCCTTTCCAGATGATGCCATTGACGTCTATTGCTTGCATCTTGCAAAATGTACTTGTTCCGTCACCATATACAAAAGTGGATGTGACGGCTGTTCTTGTACCTAAATTCTTGTGGAAATATGCACAAACATATTCTTACTCGCATACTTACGTGGATACCCCACCTCGGTATATGGTGCGTTTGCTTTATTCAGTGAACCCGGGTCATCACAATTCGACTGCATTTAGGAATCACGCACTTCAGTCGAGGAGACTGTCAAGCAATCATGATTGAAAGGACAGACGGCATACATTCGAGAACCAGATGTCGATTCAAGATTCGACATGGTCGTCTTAATACGCGACATCAGCTGTCGTTGAATTCTTGGTGTTTAAAATTTATGGTGGTGATATTATTGTTCTATACCCATAAAAGCAATCGTCCGAATGCTGTTTGCATTTACCGTTTCATTTTGTCGCTGAGAGTTAACGTGTCCGACATTCGATATTATACTGCCAAGATGAGTAAATTTCTGTATAATTTTCAGATTTATTTAATGAATATTACACTTTCTTTGTTGGTTGCCGTAGAGATTTAAATACTCTTTTCTTTTTGTTTTATATATTTAATTTAGTGCAGTGAATAATTGAATTTGTTTCTCGTTAAGTAATACGAGCGAGTAGAGTCAGCTGTTTATCGTAGATCTTTCACACGGATCTATATGTTCTCCTTTGGCTATTAATTGTGCAATGACCAAACGGTTTCCGGCGTAGTGTAACTTCATGTAAACGATGTTATCGAGATTATGAAAGGTCTCCTCCAGTATTATGATGAGAAAATGTGAGAACGGTGCAGATGCCGTAACACATCATCGTTTAATGAATCTGCCACATCTATTTCACTTTAAAACATTGAAGTACGTGTGGTTTTCAACAAGGAGGAATGATTCTCAGGACAACCATATTTCTTCTGTACTTGGTACAATTCGGATTTGCTCATACTACAGAAAGTCTTTGGAAAGTTAACAAATATTAAGTCAGAATGAAACTTTTTGTATTGTACTAGTTATAATACAAGTGATTGCATATCATGCTGTATCTCTTGGGTGTACGGGTAGTAAATCTATTAAGATAGCTCCTTCTATTGAAAGAGAGAAGCATAATTCTTAAAACCTGTTCTATCAATTTCTTGGAAATTGCGACAATGTCAACACCTTTTGATTACTATGATACCGATCCTTCCCCAGTGTAGTGGATTAGTAATCAGTGTCTGCATGCTGTCGATAAGGCTGAATCAGCCATATTTACTGATTTTAGCAACAATCTCATCCCTATCAGATTCGCTAGAGAAGGGATTCATTACAGAAGGTATTGCCCCTAGTAATTCAAACAGTGTTGGTATTTCATATAAAAAGTGAATTAGACTGATATTTCACAGATGAATGTTTGAAAGTTCTACAGGTTTTATGCCACTAAGTGGATTGAACAGTTGCGGAAAGTGTTTTATCAAATAATTCAGTAGTCTCGCTTTTTAGATATGATTGATAAATAAACAAGGACCTGACTCTGGTGTGCCCAAATTACTTGGAACAATTTACATGTGCTTGTGATGATATTTGTAGCTGTGGCTCGTTACTATGGCAGTTTCTCTACAATTGAGCTCCACCTCAATTTGTCTGTCTCCTTCCTCGTGTGTGATTTTATACCAATCTGCAAGTAACTCGGAAAACCATCATAGTCGGTCTAGTACATTTCACCTTTATCATTTGTTTGATTTCTCTTATTTCCTTTCAGTCATAGCACTTACAGTAGTACAGGATCCTCTAAGTCCAACGAATCTTGACCCTTCGGTAAAGATTATCAACAGCAGTTTTAGCTCTGTCAAACACAACTCAGACACAACCACACATGATTGCTCTATATTTCCCATTAGGTACGAGTCATGTATATTTGTTTTTCTTCTTTCGTCTTGTTACAAGAAATATATATTTCTGCGTCTAGCTTGACAGGCTTGGCTATTGAGGATGAACTTGGAGCGATCATAATATCATATGATCGTCCTACAAATTTGCGCGTCACAGAGCTCTGATGCAGTGCATGTCCATTTTATCCTTCTATATATTGTAATTCAATAAATCATATGATAATGTGAAAACGAAGGTGTTGTCAGCTGTTCGGTTTTCTCTTTGAATGTGGCATTTGCTACCAGAACACTAACACGTTATATAGAGCCAATTGAATATCTCAGCTGGAGATGCAACCATGAACACCATCATCAGAACGCCTTCCTATAAATACATATAATTTTCTACAGAGTTCCCTTATACTGGCACTGTACTTTACCATTAACAGTTTAGCATTAATAGCGTCTTATTGCTTAATGTATGTGTAAAATAACTATATAAACTTCTTTGCTTCCATTGGTGTTCGTGTTAGTTAAAGTAAATGCATTGATAATCATATCATTGCGGATACATATCAGTGGTAGTCTCATATATATGATGCAGTCACTTATTGACATAACAGTATGATCTTTAGAAAATGATCGATATAATGAATCAAAATTTGTTTTATATGTGATTTAGTAGTTAGGGCATTTGGTTCATAATCATAAGGTCATGAGTTCAATTCCCGGCGACGCGTTTGTGCTTGAACAAAACACTTTATTTCACGTTGCTTCAGTTCACTCAGTTGGCAAAAGTGTGTAGTACCTGTATTTCAAAGGGTCAACCTTGTCACATTCTATCTAATGCTGAATCTCCCTGAGAACTACGTTAATGGACAATTTTGTATACAATCGGCAGTATTAACACAGAATTTATCCTCCTGGATAATTCATCTATTGGTCATAGTAATATAGTCATAATTTATGAAAAGTAATTTTGAATAGATGCTGATTGTAAATAACCATTTTCAAAACCCTGCTTTCGTAGATGGTAAATATACTGTTAGGGTTTACTTGCAAAAAAAGAAAAAAAAAATAACGTTACGATTTGTACAAGAATTGTAATTGTAGAAAAGACATATAATCCTATTAAACATACTCAAGAGTGTTATTAGTACTTATTTTATCATACCACTAGAGAAAAGATCGTTCTATTTGGCTATATATCTTTTCTTCATTTTATTTGCAAATAAAACGATCACCATTTATGCCAAGATGATAAATATAAGCTGCTCCACATTTTAGAAAATTAAAAATTTTATTAAATTATCACTCGAACACTGTCTGAAATGTAATTGATTTTTATAGAAATATAGCCTAAATTTGTTTTAAGTAAATTATTCTAGTTAATTTTACTCACTTTAAAAATTCGTCGCTAAAGGATGAATTGCTAAAATTACACGGAAACTAAACGTTTTCTGAAATATTTAAAAAGCTGGCATATGATATTGCGCCAGTAATGCGAAAATGATCTAACCTGCTTTACTAACCATTAGTTCAAGCAGCAACCCTCGATGTAGTGACACGATTTGCTAGAAAAAAACGGCCAAATCCACCTCAAATCATAAGGAAAGAAGCATAGAACAATGTGAGTTGACTTACTTTATTCAAACTCAATAAATTAAGAAATTAATATCTAAAAAACTGACCCGTATAACCTCAAATAACTATCAGACCAGATCAGTGTGACATAATGTGACAAGAGTGAAACTTTGAATTAAAATCCAGTGATTGGACTGCATGGCTGTTTAAGAACTGAAATGAATGCAGCTGTAAATCTACCCGACGTGCTAACGATTCTATTTAATTTACCGCTGATATATAGTTGGTAGTTTCGCACAAATTTTTTTTTCCTTGTGGTTCTATACGTTCTGAGTTCAAAACCCACTAGGTCTACTTTGTCTTTCGTTCTTCTAGAGTTGATAACATAAGTGCCAGTCAAGTGCTAGAGTCGATTATTAAAATCTTCTGCCAAACCACATGGTTTAGCGGCAATGTTATAATTCAGTATAATTACTGATTCATACATACATACATACACACATACATACATACACACATATATATATATCTTGTTTTCCGTCCGCCACTACCCTCCACGAAAACAATTTAATTTGTGTTCGTGGGAAACGCCGGAGTTTTAATGGTGGCAGCTGATGAAGGGGATGTTTCTATTTGGCCTGCTTGTTTGTTGCACCTTGTTTACCATTTTTGTCCTTGTTCTTTTGCCACGTCATGTACTCCGTTATGTATCTATATGTACATGTGGATGAACGTATATACATACATGTACATATATATGCATATACTCATATATTGTTTATATATATATATATATATGTAAGGACGAGATACGTATTGCTTGAACGCCTTTCTCCATAGGTCTGCTCAATCGAGGTTGGTCGAGAAAACACCAAGAACAATAACAATACCAATAATACGAAGCAATTCGAGACAATCAAATTTAAACTGAAAATATTTCTACTTCTACGCGTTTCCAGACATATGAATTCTACTTTTACGAAATGAACAAATCAAACAGTTAATACAGAATCACTATTATTGCAAAAAATAAAGTGTGATTTAGTTTTGAAGTTCAAACAAATATCCGACTTATCTTTTTAAAATGGGAGTAACACTATATTATATCTCACGTCATTACACTTCCACACAATTAGCTGCTCTACAGTACATTTTATTATATTTTAAGAAGAAAAAACACTTCAATAGCAAAGTCACCAATATTTCATAGAGCTTCTTTCAAAAATCTGTTTATGGAAAAAACTCAAAGAACATTAACACTAGAATAGTAATATTAAATTAAACTCCATAATATCTAACAAAATCTAATAAAAACTATAACAAAGGAATAAACTTCAACATGAAAAGTCATTGATAGTAAACAAATGAAATTACATGAAAACAACTCTGTAGACAGAAATAGAACTTATGTTACAAAAGTGTGAAATATCCCTCTAATATATTACCAGGTGAAATAAAGTAAACTCAACAGACCTTAATTCTATGCTAGCACTTATTTTATTGAGAACACCCAGAATTGTGTATCATAATGTCATTATCCTATGAATTTCAACACAAATTATTATACCAACAACCTAGTTATCGTGAAAACTCCAGACGTTTTATAAATTCCCCAAAACTAAAAGTATGATAAACCCTCATGTGCTTTACGTTCGTCATTTGAAATTTCAAAAGTAGCAGCCAAACATCCTCAAATCTCCCCCAAATAACAGAGAGACTATATCAACTTAAATCTTGGTTAATGTATATTATTGCACCACATTTAGTCCGTCAAGTTTGCTATGTCACTTCTTTATCTACTCTAAATTAAGCTGTTTCACATGACTATACAACAGCTCTTATATTTTTCGGATCACTCTTCTTTCCACTTTTTTCCACCCCTCTGCAGCATGCATTGTCTCCTCTTCAAATACTCCGGTTCTATATGACACGAGTATTCCATCATCTCTAAGAGTTCACTCATACACGGCCTCCAAACATTATTCGAAGTCATTGACATTTTTCTCTACGCTATCACAAATCTCCTCTTCAGCCTGATTTAATTTGAGAGTTGTAGATGCTTGCTGAACTAGTTAGATATAGCCATTAAATGTCACTCAAATCTTACCAACGTTTGTAAAAAATGGCATATTAGAACATTTGCACTATAAGATCCTAACTCTGCTACTTGGTTTGCAATAAGCAAACGAATTTCCCTCCATTGTGATTGTATGTATTTATATATGCATTTATATGTATATTTACGTGGTTGTTTATATGTATATGCAAACATAGGTGTATTTATAAGTATATGCATACGTATACGTAAGAATAAGTGGAAGCGCAATGGCCCAGTGGTTAGGGCAGCAAACTCGCGGTCATAGGATCGCGGTTTCGATTCCCAGACCGGACGTTGTGAGTGTTTATTGAGCGGAAATACCTAAAGCTCCACGAGGCTTCGGCAGGGGATGGTGGTGAACCCTGCTGTACTCTTTCACCACAACTTTCTCTCACTCTTTCTTCCTGTTTCTGTTGTGCCTGTAATTCAAAGGGTCAGCCTTGTCACACTGTGTCACGCTGAATATCCCCGAGAACTACGTTAAAGGTACACGTGTCTGTGGAGTGCTCAGCCACTTGCACGTTAATTTCACGAGCAGGCTAATCCGTTGATAGGATCAACTGGAACCCTCGACGTCGTAAGCGACGGAGTGCCAACAACAACAACGTGAGAATATGAGTATATCTTCATAAGTGCCTGACATACTGCATTTCTCCTATTTTTGTTGGATGATTAGCAATTATTAGTATTAAAGACGACAGTTATAATAGTGAAAATGAGAATACTCGCAATAATAAACGCTCCCAGTGAATGAAGTGCCAGCTTAGCAAGCAGTGGGTGTAAGACTGCTTCATAGGATGGAGGACCGCTTTAGCCTTGGTTAGTAGCCCACCTAAATATTTTGTATTGATTAAAAAAAAATCCACTGGAGGTGGTTTCGTACTGGAATAAATAGATATATTTACTAATGTAAAAAGCAGCCAGGTTTCCAAAGAGATTGGCTAACACAATTGTAACAGAAAGTGTATGAGTAAACTTAATGTGGAAGAGACTATGGGGTGTTTAGTAAAGCGTGAACTCAGATATAGTAGACGTTTAAGAATTTGATTTAAACAGCTTGGGAATGTATGGAAAGGAATAAAGATTATATCGAAATGGAAGATGCGAGCAATATAAGTGATAATGTTGGGACTTACAATACTACGTATGTTAGAAACATAATCAAATGGTTCAAAAATATGAAAATTAAGCATTCATAAAGATTTTGAAGGAAAGGCGCGGTATTTTAGCATTTATAACAAAATTATAGATAATTCCGGACGAATACGGCCATTAAGTTATAAATATATTGGAAAACATCAAGCTAAAGCGGAAAAAAAAGGTGACGCTGTATTAGATATACAGTTCTATATTTAAGAGATGAGGAATTATGTACATTATTTACAATTGACGGATATTTGTCCTCATTTTGATTGTTGTTAACACGTTTCGGCTGATATACCCTCCAGACTTCATCAGGTGTCTTGGAGAAATTTCGAACCTGGGTTCTCATTCCTAAGGTATTTTTCGATGTTATTATTATTATCATTATTATCATATGGCGTTGTGGTTAAGAGATTCCGAGTTCGATTCCAGGCAGTGACCTGAAAGAGAAGAAGAAGAAGAAGAAGAAGAAGAAGAAGAAGAAGAAGAAGAAGAAGAAGAAGAAGAAGAAGAAGAAGAAGAAGAAGAAGAAGAAGAAGAAGAACAACAACAACAACAACAACAACAACAACAACAACAACATCGAAAAATGCATTCGGAATGAGAGCCTAGTTTCGAAATTTCCCCAAGATACCTAATGAAGGCTGGAGGGTATATCAGCCGAAACGTTGTGTTGACAACAAACAAGATGAGGACAAATATCCGTCAATTCTAAATAATGTAAATAATGCGTAATAGATATACTTTAATTATAAATAAATATTGATGTTTGTAATTTAATGAAAACGTGATTGAAGGCAACCTATGGTAATGAAATATTTTTATTGGGATAACAGATCTTCAAAGCTGGAAACAATGGGAATAAGCATACTGGAACTCGAAGACATCATGCATAGTAAAATCTAGGAAAATGGAAAGCATTTTATTTGAAAAGGTTAAAGCCTATATTGCAGCCCAAACTTATTTGAAGGAATCTGATAAACGCGATCAGAAAGTTGGTATTTACCGTCATGCGGTATAGTGAATGAGTCATAAGAGGAAATAGATTCATTTGAGATTAAAATCAAGAAAAGACCTAACTATGCAATATGTGCTTCATCTAAAGGCAAATGACAGTTGTTTCATATATGAAAGGAATGCTTAAGGATGAGGAATAATCAACATTTCAGACTGCGTTAATGGGTGAAAAAGTTCTTTAAGCAACTAATTTGTAAAAGAGAAGAATTAATTAAAAGTGCTGTAAAGGAAGTATGGGTAATTTGTGTTGAACATGAACAAAACAGTATATCAAAAACATAATTTGTTACAGAAAGGAAGTTATAGGGAAAATGCCGTTATATGGAAGATTTCACAGATATGCCAAAAATGGGAATAACATAACTCATATTGGGAATGGCACCAGAGAGAGACGTGACACTAAATGCTAATGCAGTGAGTAAGGATATTTACCTCTTACGTAGTTTTAACAAATAAATATTGGGTATGTAAACTTTCGGTAGAGAATATTGATCATACTGTAGCACGTTTTAATACGTTTGACAGGAAGGAATGCATTAGGCTTATTTCAATTTACCCTGGACACATTCTACAGAAAAATGGATATGCCACTTCAAATGAGCGGTATGATCATGTATCGGATAAGCATCTAAATGAACGTGGTGAATAAAAAATCCTATTGCATTTTTTCATATTCTGACAGTCAAAAATGATTGGAATTCTAGATACCATTATACGCCTAACATAAGAATATTTTACTACAGCTAAAAGATGTAATTGCTTCTGTAAAACTTAATGAATAAGCATGTAGAAAAATCTTATAATTAAGCTGCATTAAGCAGAAATATCAAGATTATGTGGAAAATCAGCAAAACATTTATGTCGGCTGTCATTGTAAACATATGTTTCAAACTATCGCGCAACCTGGAGTGGTCGTATATCAAGACAAACATGCAAAGGCTCCAGATATCTACCCTAGATTAGAACAGCGTATAACCTTTGGAATGTTCCAAGGCCTTTTGTTATTATCATTAGTTAAGGAATTCTATTGTAGTATTTACTTAAGTAAGGTCCTCAGTTTAATCATTACCGTTGTCAATATGGCCTATCATTCTTTCTGGATCGCTAAAATAAAATATCGATCAAGTACTGCGGTTGATGCAATAGACTGACTCCTCCTTCCAAATGCTTGGCCTTTTGCATAAATTAAAAATTATATGAGGGTGTTACATGAATTAGTAATTGTTTGAGGGTGATGGATTAGTAGAACTGTTATAATGTCGGATATTTGCATATTTGTTCCAACTTTTTGCCGTTTTGCTTGAAATCTCGTCGAGGTCAAGAGTGCCTTCATCCTTGTAAGTCTGGTAATAATGAAGTAGCAGTCAAGTAGCGGACTCGAATTTATCGACTTAAGTCTTCCCGTAAATTTCCGCTCTTGTGCCTAATTCAGCAACAATTGTTATCATTATTAGAAATAGCATTGAATTAGTATTAGCGGACAGAGGAAGTGCAGTAGGTGTGCTAGTGATGTTGATAATTATGACTAGAGTATAATAACATTGTCGGTGATAATAGAAGGCAGAGAGAGGGAGAGAGAGAGAGAGAGAGAGAGAGAGAGAGAGAGGGAGAGAGAGAGAGAGAACGAAAAGACGGATGGTTCATAGAAAGTAGTAATGAAATGAAAAAACAGTTTGTTATGAATAATGATTGTCATAATAATAAATATGTCTCAATGCTATCGCCACCATAGTTAACAGCCCAGCAGAGCAACTACAATAAAACAGAGGCAACAGCAACATGAAAACTAAGTGACCTTTAGTGAACTGAATGTTGCAATGGCATATAATCTGAGATATACACCCGTGAGCATGCAAACAAAGAACAATTTGATAGTGCAGCTCATTGAACTGGAAAATGAAATAGTATTGGAAATTTCAATGTTTAACTACTAAACTAAAGAGAGAAGCAATGAAAAGAGAACGCAATTAAAACTTAGAGTGAGGAGTAGGTTGGTGGGAAATTTATTGAATCCTATTTTCATCTTGATTAAGTTGTTTTTATGGGCATTATTGAGTAATACTTTTTTGTAATTATTTCCCCTGTCCTGATTTAATGAGTAAGCAATACATCACAGTTTTGTATGTATCAATCGGCCAGTCAAATTATATATCTGTCAGTCTATTTACAAGTATCTGCCAAATAATCTATGAATACATACAATCATTCGGGCATACATGAAAGATGAAGCCGCCAGCAATATGCATAGGAAGGTTTACAGCGTTCAAAATGTCTATTTCAATATTCTCCCTAGACAGATATGACAATCCAATTCAGCTTAGATCCGTATCATTTTTGCAATGGTATATATAATAATAAACATCAATTACTTCAAACTTTAGTCATTCACACGATTTTAAATAAAAAATATTCTCGACGTGTTCATTTTCGTATTGATTCTACTGATAACAAATTACCATCAACATAACAATGTCACTAGGTATGGTTCCTAATTTAGACATATAACCAGCAGTTCTCAGAGAAGAATGTTAGTTGATACCATCAATCCCAGTATTTTCTTGGTACTTCATTTTGCCGACACTCTAAAGGATGAACGGCAAAGATGATCTCGACTGAAGTTGATTAGAGGACGTAAAGCGCCGATACACATATCGTCTTCCGTCGTCTTAAAGATTCTGTTAGCTCGCTGAATTTGGGCCACTAAATTTATAATGGCGTATGTAGTCAATTCACATAGTCCTCAATTAGTTCCTGATTAATTTTGGTGCAGTCAGATAGCTTGTGAAAAATCATTCTATTTTCTATATGAAACTTTGTTAATGAACAGTATTTTCCAGTTGTAGTAGTATATAGTATATAAGCTGGATTGCTGAATTGCAATGCCTTACATTAAGCTGATGGCTATGTACTAATGACAGCTTGCTTGAAAACTATGTAGATTCTAACAAAAGCAGCCCACTAGAAAATAATGCATGGGCTGTTTCCTATGATGGTTAGGGAGATATTTTTCACAGAGCCATGTTATTGAACTGTTGCAATACTTTTTCAGCCAACATCACACAAAAAGGTCTATGTTAAAACGTCATAGGCATCAGGTGTTTCAAAAGCAACTGGTTAAATATACAGTTGATAGACAACACACTTTATTTTGCAATCTTTTGCTGTGTTGATAAAGCATCAGAACTTACAAGGACAGCAAAAGCAGAGAAAATACTTGAAGCAAAAGAATGCACATTCCGGTGTGCAATGTTTATTACTCAAAAGACACAAAATCCTACCACCTAGGCTTTTGCCATCGGTTAGACACAAACGGAAGCTCACAAAGGAAATGCCCAATTCATTAACTTGTTGATATCAGAGTATCACGGAAACCTGTTAGTGTTTAAATTGTAGGAATATTCAAAATAATGCCAAGCGAATTTCCCAAATTATTTTTGCATAAAGTACAAATATCAATGCCAACTTCCAATATCATCTCTATTTATAATTCATTAGTACTTTTAAAAAAAGCAATCGGCAAAGATATGATATAAGCTGCTAAATGTTTATGTGCTCGGACAAAACCTTACTGATTTTAATTATTTAACAAACTTATAAATTTAGACGTCATAAACTCAGCATCTCGCTCTCGTTGTTCAAGCTAAATAACCTTTTCGTTCAGACTCTCTATGCTGTGTAAGTCGCCTACATCTCCCGGAATAAATAGCAATTCTCGCTAACGCACACGTTGATGTAGTTTGCAAGATGAAAACAAAAACATAAGAGGATGTCACAAAGTAAGGTAGTGAAAGCTTTCTACAAGTACTAAAATCTCAAATACCATTACTCAATTGTGAAGAATTATACACCTAAATAAGAACATTATTACACGTTTGCTCTAGGTTTCTTTTTATTTTGCAAGAAGATCAAAACCAGCTCAAATGTCAATAAATTGAACAAAGTGAATGTAGCCTTGCTTTTTAAAGATAAATCACTTTTACTGTCAGCTCAATTTTTTTTCAAAATAATATTTTTGATGTGGTTTCACGTCATCAATATTAAGAAGAGCAAGCAAATTTTATAGTTTGTCAAGATAATCATTGGAATTTAAAGGTTGGTTAACAGTGTTCCTAGGACCAACAAATTCTGAGATGTCAAATACGATGATTAACCGAAGATGGCATCTAACTGTATCTACTACTTGTTGTGCTCCTCTAGAACACGGTAATACCATGAAGTTTGCAATTGGTGTCATTCACATTTAGTTCGAGCATGTAATTTATAGATACCAAAATGAAATCCATTTAAATGCAAACTACATCACTATTAAACAACTTATACAAGATTCATTTGTTGCCCAGAAAATATATGTCATAGAGAGAAATTGTAGTTTCAAATCTTGTGATGTTATTCGGTTTTCATAGGACACACAGACGTTTGGAACATGTGAACAAACGTAAATGTATCTCCTCTATCATCTGTGACTCAACGCTTTATAGAATCCTAAAAGCATCAGACAAAATCCTTTACGGCATTTAGTTTGACTCTTCGATTTCTGACTTCAAGTCCAATCGAGGTCGACTTTTTTGCAACCTTCCGTGGCCGATAAATAATATAGCAGTATATAATTGTGGACTGGTGAAATCGTTAGCGTGTAAGGTCATATACTTTGTGAATTGCTTCAGGCTGCTTGCATTCTAAATCTAAATACCACCGTGTCCTACCTGGGACTTAATACGTCGTCTAGTTTTACACCACAACATGGCACTAATCTTTAACATCCATCTGTACTTTAAAATAGGCAAAATATGCCCTCTTCAGAAAAACAAGTAAATTTTACTGTTCATTCAAGGTTGATTTGCATCGAATGCAGTTAATTATATCTAAATGTTTCGTGAGGCTTCTTCACAGAGAAACAACATCGTCTATTGAATCCAAGAAAAATAATATAAACTTATGTTTAGTTTCCTCTCTTGGTGTAGATTCTCATTTGAAGATTTTCTCAAGAGTGATATCAGATTGAAAATGTCGCAGCTGGGATTCGATGATTTAGTTATCTACATTCGTAATATTTATAATTCTGAGAGTTAATAAAAATTTCAGCTGATGAATAAATGTTATTTTGTCTGAGGAGATGTTCAAACTAAATAACTGAAGACAGAAATGTGCTTCTCTAACGACGAACTTTGCACCGAATTTAGATGTATAATTTTCGTCGCCACAATGAGAATTTCAAATACATAGCTTCAAATGGTGTCATATAAAGGTGCCATCTCTTAAAAGATAATAGAGTATTAGGCCAATGGAAACTGTCTTCTTGCAAAAGTACAACACTCAATACATATGCGGTACCGTTATATATTTTAGCTCTTAAGTGGGCTGTTAAACTGTTAAATGAATACTAAAACATAACAGAGCATGATGCCATATGAAAGTTTTCAAATATATAGTGATATCGTAATGCTCTAACAAAATGTGAGGAATTACTTTACGATCAGCCCAGGAAGTGGAATCGCTCAGACTTCATATACTAATTAATAGACACAAAAACACACATTAACCAGTACTCAATTTTCGAGACAATAACGCGATATGGGAAAATGATGAACAACACAAGAAGCATTTAATTAGCAAAGACCTACGAGGTAACTAACAAATCTACTGAATTTACGTACTGCAACGAATATCTATAGCAGAGCACAACACATACAGCAAAATCTAAGTATTGGTATATTATTCTCAGACATAAATGATACTCTAATTTTCATAGGAAGTGTAGTCGCCTTTATACTGGTAATTTTTACATCACGTTATAAGTGTACAAATCCAAATGCTGCTAACGGCTATTATTGTCTTATTGAAGAATTTAGACAGCTGTCTTCAGTATCATACTGGAAATCAAGATGCATAGCATGGAATAGTATTGTCCACGTGATCAAAAGCTTCCTTCACAGATTTTCAATATGATTAATATCTTCCGATACATTATGATGTTGATTCTAAAACAATATACAGGGTCTGAAATTTTGGGCAGAGGATCTGTCAATTACATAGACTGCTATTTATTTTATTGGCCCCGAAAGGATGATACAAAAGTATCATTTTGGGGAAGGGATGAGTCGATTACATCGACTCCATTATTCAATTGGTACTTATTTTATGGACAACGAAAGGATGAAAGGCAAAGTCGGCTAGGGCGTAATTTGAACTCAGAACGTAGCGACGGACCAAATGCTGCAAAGCATTTCGTCCAGTGTCCTAACGATTCTGCCAGCTCACTGCCTTAATAATAATAATAATAATCCTTTCTACTATGGGCACAATTTGATGAAATTGATCTACTGAAATTTGATGGGATGGGCCAGTTGATTAGATCGATCCCAGTACGCAAATGATACTTAATTTATCGACCCCGAAAGGATGAAAAGTAAAGTCGACCTCGGCTGAATTTGAACTCAGAACGGAAAGACAGACGAAATACCGTTAAGCATTTCGACTGGCGTGCTAAAACACGCCGCCTTAATAATAATAAGGGCACTCAGAGAGCGCTAACCTCCGCCAAGGCAACACCAACGTCCTCTCAACGATTAGCCAGGGATAATTTTTAAAATGAGGATATATGAAATAAACTCGACTGTTCTCACAAACGAACCCGACCACTCTCAAAAATTAAGTAAAAAAAATAAGGAAAAAATAATCCAGAATCCTTGTCTGGTACTTGATCGATCCCAATGGTAGTCATGGAATGTGAAGGTGGCTGTAGAAAATTCAATAACAGCAATAAAAAGTTTATCCTTATCTAGTACATGGCAAATTCACCATTCAAAATAGTTTCAAAGGTGGAGGTAATAATAAGTTCTACTCAGGAATTTTAAAATCAATAGCATGAGACCGTTTGGTTTTCTCTTCTCTTAAATTCCAGCCTCCCTGTAGTATTCCTGTTCTCTTAGATCGATGTATAGATGTATGTACATATCTAAGTATACTGTAAAGTGTTAATATGTATGCATAATATATTATATATATATATATATATATATATATATATATATATATATATATATATATATAATTTTGTTTAAAAGAGTTCCAACACTGTCTGTTTTTTATGTTTTATTTATATTCCTGCAGAACCAATGTGGGGTATAGAATATGGAATATACAATATATAATATAATATACAATATATAATATAAAATAAAATTAAATAAAAATGGATGGCACCATGAAAGAAAGTATTGAATGTAGATGAAATATTGAGTGTTCAATATAAAGGATCAAATATATAAATATAAATATATAAAGGCGACTCGAGTTTCAGGGCTATTTCCCTTCGTCATGGCCGGTATGACAGACTTTAACAGACTGTAATAAGTTGGCTGTTTTTTTTTGTCTTTTATACCAATTCCTTTAGACAGCAGCAGTAGGTGTTTGGCTATTTTTAGAATTGATGATATTTTAATTTATTGTTTTGTGTGGGTTGTAGGGATAAGATTTTTAAACCCCAGTAGGTGTTTGGCTGTTCTTAGAAATGATGCCAAATCTATTTATAGAAATGATGATATCTGAGAGATTTTTTGTGTTTTGGTTACAGGGATAAGATTTTTAAACCCCAAGTCACAATTAGGGCATTTGATGCAGCAGATTAGATTTCTACTTTTGCAGTTCATGTTCGCATTGGTGAATATTTTCCCTGTTTTTGTGTTCATATATGGGCCGGTATGGATTGATCGGCATGTGCCGCATCGGCTATCATTGCATTTGGATACAGTGAATGTTTGATTTTTGTTGCTGAGGTCAAACCTTGCCTTTGTTAATAGCTTTTTCAAGTTTTTAGGTTGTCTCTTACTGAGAGTTATATTTTGATCTGTAATGATATTTCTCAATTCCTTACTTTGTAAGGATCGGTAAGTTCGCTTTGGCGATATTAAAGATGTTCTGGTGGCATGGATTTTGTGTCACTATAAATGGAATGATCTTTTCCTGTTTGTCTTTTCTTTGCGGTGTCCTCAGTTGTTGTATGGGTATTTTCGAAGCCCGCTGAATACCATTTTCTATGAGTCGTGATGGGTATTTTTGCTTCAGCAGAAATTCTTTCAGTTCCATCAGGCGTTGATTTCTGGTCTCTATATCCTCTACAATAGTACATATTCTCCTGGCTAGGCAGTATAGTATGTTGCGTTTTGTATGGGGTGGATGGCACGATTTAAGGTTCAAGTATTGGTGTGTGTCTGTGTGTTTGTAATATATATCTGTGGTAATGGCGGTGTTCTTTTTAATTACCATTATTTCTAGATAAAGGGAGGTAACTGAGGAAGGCTTGAAAGTTAACGTAAAATCATAATCATGTAAAGTAAATATAAAAAATAATCCAGAATCCTTGTCCGGTACCGGTTCGATCCCAAAATCTAATCAGTTCGTGCCAGTCAGGAGGTCAAATATCTCTGAAAGTCTCATCCAAATCCATCCAGCGGTTCTTGCGATATCTTGTCCACGGTCACACTAACAAACAAACACGACTGAAACCGTATCTCCACCTTCGCTAATGCGTAAGTAATAATAATAATAATAATAATAATAATAATAATAATAATAATAATAATAATAATAATAATAATAATAATAATAATAATAACGAATTCCGCAGTGAATACCAAATAGCATGGACGTGTGACAACGAGCTTCCGGAAAGATGTGGGACTGTTAAAATCATTTGTTTTGTTTATGAGATCAATGATTCAGTGAAAATGAACATTTTATCCAGAGTTAGTGAGAAAGAGAATTATTATTTACTGTTGCTTCAAAAGAACTACAACTTCTCCACACACATTATACTTAATGCAACTGGGTATCCAAGCTGCAATATCGGAAAATCTATGGGTTTTGCAATTAGGAAAGTGACAAGCTACCAGACGATCTACGATTTCATTCTCGAAATTCAACATCTAGTTCGTTACTACTAATGTTCTCTGAATTTCAGCGATGGAATTTTGATTCTGTGATACATTTTCTCCTTGCTCATGTAATGTGTGTGTGTGTGTGTGTGTGTGTGTGTGTGTGTGTGTGTGTGTGTGTGTGTGTGTGTGTGTGTGTGTGTGTGTGTGTGTGTGTGTGTGTGTGTGTACATGCATGTCAATGAATATATGTATATAGATATAAGTGCGTGTCAACAAAATATTTCGTCCCTTAACTTCTTAATTTAATACGGTATGAAGTAATGGAAAGAAAATTTGGCTGTTATTTCTAGCAAGTTGATTGTAGTGCTAAATAACAAAAGCTCACACAAGAAGGATCTTGTGTGAGCTTTTGTTATTTA
Source organism: Octopus bimaculoides (assembly GCF_046866305.1). Classification (NCBI taxonomy): domain Eukaryota; kingdom Metazoa; phylum Mollusca; class Cephalopoda; order Octopoda; family Octopodidae; genus Octopus; species Octopus bimaculoides. The sequence goes on along the minus strand of NC_142931.1, from coordinate 63,159,966 downwards.
GTCTATATCAGCTTTTATCAAACTGATCTACGATGGAAAGTGTTCCTGTAGTGTCTAATGACCGTCTTATTACACAAGGAACTCTGTCTACAAATGTACACTTCATTTCAGTCACTAATAGATGGGAGGAACACTTAACTGTTATTTATGTTTCGTAGTTTGGGTCACCATACAAAATAAACCAAGAAGCGAAGACTTTCCGACATACGTTGACATTACCTTAGATGCGAGGAAATATAAGTTAATGAAATAATACAAGAGGACATGACGTTTGTCAGCCAGACATTACGCACACACACAAACAAGCACACACAAACACACACACATACACACACACTTATTCTCCCTCTTCTCTCTCTTTATCTATCTATTTATCTATCTATCTATCTATCTATCTATCTATCTATCTATGTGTCTCTATTTTTATCTCTTATATTTTCTGTTTCTTTCTATGAGAGAGGTAGAGGGCTGATCAGAGACCGAAGTGGTTGGAGACTGGAGTTAACTTGGGACAAGTGTATTGATACAGGGTGCAAGAAACGGATTTTAAATACACTCATACACAAACACACACATACACACACATATCTACATCGATGTCTTTTTATATTTTACTGCTTTCAGTCCCTAGACTGCGGCCATGCTGGTGGACCTTGAGAAATTTTGGTCGAACGAACTGACCTCACACCTCGTTTTTTTTTAAAGTCCGGTATCTATTCTGTCTATCCCCATTGTAAGGATAGATGTATGCGCTCGCGCGCAGGTACAGTTTCTCATGTACACACGCACACTAACACACTTATCAGAGAGGAATAGAAGGAAATGGATAGATAAAATGCATGCATACACATTTTCATATCAGTATATTTTTCGAGACAGTATATCACTCTCTTTTTTTCTTTTTTCTCTCCCCCTCTCCCTCTCTCACTTTCTTTCTCTCTCTCTCTCTCTCATTTTGTCTTTATATACTTACAATTAACCGCTCAAGCGGACACGCACATTATCACGATCACACACGCACACTTACACACGCGCACACACACACACACACACACACACACACACACACACACACACACACACACGCAAACATGATGCCAGAATGAAGGTATTTGAATGTCTATTATATATACAGAACAAGCAAAAGCACTTAATAGGTGTTGTTTGAAAGCCAGTAATTTTCTATCTAGATTGTAAAGAATAAAATCTCCAAATTTGTGTAAAATTGTGATTCTTTCTAAAAGAAACACTAATGCTACTCGTAATTATTGTTATATTACAATACTTTAAATCAAATAATGAAAGTATTTAAGAGACACTAATTCCATAATTATTATGTAATCCATTAAATATTACACAATTACTTAATCCCTTCCCTTATCAAATATATTGTATTATTATTTTAAAGGATTAAATTTCTTGTAATGAATAATTGTTATAGTTTAATCATCAGCATTAATAATTAATACTTTTGTTGAAAATTTAACAAAGCAATTTGTTTATTAATTGAATATCTCATCAGTTCAACACATACTTCTTAGTCAGAACCTTTAACGTTCTTTCTGAATCCTTAACAATCTATAACATTTTTAAGACGATGGGTCCAAAGTCAGATCGCAGGTCATAACAGAATTTCTTCATGTCTTTATCTGTGTGATTTATACTCATATTGTGACATTTATCAGCATTGCTTTTCCTTTTCCGCAGGTTAACAAATTAAGTATGTGTATTCTTCAGACATTTGGGTCTTGTAAAATAAATTTCACCCCCTACCAATTCTAACAAAAATTTATTAACTTAAACATGAAACAAAAAAGGAAAAGCAATTGGATCATCATACTAAGGTTCTTAAAGTACTAAATCTCGCTCCTCAAATTTGTAAGTTTAACTACGCTGGAAAGGAATTTGCCCTACATGTAACTAGAGTAGTTTGCATGATATCTTAAATATATTAAGATCAAACGACTATCCTTTATCTAATAAGTTGGTGTTCTTGCTAAGGGAAAATTTGTCATGTCTTAAAGCTGGATAGCTTATCAGGTTCTAAAGGTAGAATCTATAAGTGGAAATGCAGTGAAGATGGTCTTCTTTACTCCGATGACTTCTTTGTATTACTTTTGTTGTAGCTGTTATCTAATCAAGGACACCCCTAACAGAGAAGGCCTATGCTCACATATTTTGTAATTATGACCGTTTGTTGGGGTATAGAGTACCTCGAGCTATATTGCCAATATACCTTTACATTTTTAGAGGTTGCTTGAGGAAAATTTGATGACTATTTCTATCAAGCTATGACATTACATAAGCACTCTCTTACTGGTTCGTTATAAAGATACTTTGATATGATGTAACTTATATGTATGTTTGTGAATGTATGTGTATATGTATGCGCGTGTGTGTATGTGTGTGTGTGTTTGTGCTTGTGTGTGTAGCATAACTCGGAGCACTGTAGTAGACGGTTCTTTAATAATTGTCTATTCTCTGTCTGATGTGTGATCACTAATTAATGTGTCGTACTCAATAAGTTAAAAGCTTCAGTTCAATACAAGTAATACTTCTAGACGTAGAATCTAATATTATCTCGACGTTGATATTGATTGCAGACACTTGTAATTAGTACAAAATATCAAATGAATTATCGATTGTCTTTATCTACTTAATTTTTTTGCAAGAACTCATACAATGTGAGGTCCAGTCTTCAACGAGCTTTTCTTTATAACACTGAAAAAATGACACATTCTACTACGTGCTTCAACTCATCTATCTGTTTTGAGTGTCTGTGACGGTTATTAAAAATATATAGTTCTTATTAGCTACATTTATGCACATAGCGTATATTCCTTAAAATATCGACATTCACACTAAACTATTTATCATAAAACGTGCATGACGTAGGGTTGCGTGTAAAGGGAAACACCGATAACCAAAAATTATGAGTTTCTACTCTTCTATAGACTTTGAGAGGTGTCAATTTTGCGTACGATATACCTGCCCATTTACTCTTTAGAAGGCAATCTAATTCTAACCCCTAACATAAATCCTAAACCCTATCCCCGAACCTAAATCCTAAAACGTAACCCGTAACTTAAACCCTAATCGCTAACTTAAAACCTAGCCCTAAGTCTAACCATAACGCATAGCTCTAAACTCTAACCCTAATCCACATCTAGATCAGGTTATGTCACAGTGAAGTCTACATATACAGCGGCCGACCTGACGCTAAAGTAAAGCCCTTTGAAGTATATGTTAACGAGACATTAACTAGCAAACTTTTAGCTACATTTTCAACACAATTTTGGAAAACATTATCTTTCAAAAAGGCATGGCTGTGTAGTTTAGAACTTTACTTCCAAACCACATGGTTTCGTGATCAGTCCTACTGCGCGGTACCTTGGGCAAATGTCTTCTGCTATAGCCCCGAGCCGATAGATTTTTTTTTTGCGAGTGGATCTGATAGACAGAATTATTCTAGAAGCTTCTATATATGTATATGTGCGTGGCGTTTGTATTTGTACTCCTTAGTACCACTTGATAACTGATGTTATTTTGTTTACTTCCCATAACGTTGCTATTCGGTAAAAAGGGATATAGAATAATTATTCGCATTAAAATAAGTATGGGGTAGATCTTTCGGTGAGACCTACAAGGTGATGTTCCAGTATGACGGCAGTCCTTTGACTACAAGTGATAAACAAAAAAATATTAATACATCTGACGATTTGCTTCTTCATATATATATATATATATATATATATATATATATATATATATATATATAAAGTCTGTCATACCGGCCATGATGAAATACCACAAGGTATAGAAAATATGTATTCGCCTTTATATATTTAATCCTTTCTATTGAACACTCAGTATTTCATCTATTCAATAAGACATATTCCATATATTCAATAAGACATTCAATACTTTATTTCATTGTACCATCCATTTTTATATTATATATTGTATATTCCATATTCTATATCCCACATTAATTTTACAAGAATATAAATAAAACATAAAAAACAGACAGAGTTGGAACTCTTTTAAACAAAATTATATATATATATATATATATATATATATATATATATATATATATATATATATATTCTTTAATTTCATGCTTTCAATATATTACAATTGTTTAGAAATCAACCGTAGCATCAGTTCAGGAATTAAGTTTCATTTACAAAACTGCACATTGGCATCCGTGATTGGAGCATACAGTAAATGGGTCGTGCCACTCTTAACTACATAATTTTTGTATATCTGTGTTAGTGTTCGGGAATAGGTGTGGAAATTATTTCGAAAAGGTTTGATTTAGTATATATATATATACTAGCAGAAACACTCATCATTGATTGGGTTAAAAAAAGCTGCCAAAATTGTACTATGAATATTAAAAGTTATTCACCCAGATATTATTGAACATATATAGAAGAAATGACTGTCAACTTTCAAGTAGACTATAGAGCTGTTGCCTTCTGGTCAATAGCCTCATGCACGCATATAAACTCTAGTATTTTAGTCTACAAATGAAGCAAACATCACACGGACTTTAGCTTATGTGTAGTACAAGGTAACTAAATAAAAGTTAGGGGAAAGCTAAAAACATATGTACCATAATTTATTGTACTTACGTATTACAACAAACAAAAATACAAATAGCTTTTCTTAGACGAATAGCCTGGTGGCTCGAAGATATAAGAATAAAACGATTAAAAACAATATAATAATGCTATTAATGTGCACACACCCAAATTTAAATGGAATATATAGTAACAATCTATTTCTATGTGTAGCATACTTCTTACGCATAGAATAATAAAGACAATTGAAGATCAAACATCGTAAAATGAGAAAAATAGACTATGAATAATTTTCCTTGTTTAGTTTTCCCAGAAAGTTGTTGTGTCTGGGGAGAGTTATTCTGTTTTGATGCCTTATTAAAACTCACTGGTTCGATTTCCACTCATATGCTTCTCTTCTAAAATTTTCGTTGCTTCATGCATTATCTTCCATAGTTGTTGACTATGTTTGTTATCAGGGCTGCGTTTCTTTCTGTTTGTTTGTGCGCATGAGTGTGCATCAGCGTGCATGTATATACACATATGTTTATATGAATGTATGTATGTGCTTGTGCATATATATGTATGTATGCGTGTGTACATATGTATGTATGTATTCTGCATATTCATGCGTTTGTGTGTTTGTGTGAGTTATCTCCCTTACACTCAGTAGTGAGTGCACTGTTTGCAGCATTTTGGAAAAGGGTCCTTAGGAGGACACCTAGAGATTCGGGTCCAATTCCAGTGTCTTCTTCGGAATATTTTACACAAGAATGAACTTTTAGTTTATATGTAGATGATGTCGCCTTTCTCCCTATAAATCGACAGACACACTCACAAACGTTCATCTTTATATTTATATATATGTATATATATATATATATATATATATATATATATATATATATATATATATATATATATATATATATATATATATATATATATATATTATTATTATTATTATTATTATTATTATTATTATTATTATTATTATTATTATTATTATTATTATACAGCTGGTAAGAAATCGCAGAAACTATTACTAAGAATTTCACGTTCCCGTTCGTCACAGTTTTGGTTGAGAATGGAACAAAAATAAGGTTATATTTATATTTATAAATATACAGTTACGTTGATAGATACACACTTTACATTGGTTTTGTTTCATTGGGCTTTTCAACAAACGGTCTTTTCAATAACTGGTTATATGAAATTAAAAATTACGATTCAAAATGAAGAAAACCTTAAATCAAAAATTAGCTTCAGTAGAAGGAAAAAATCCTGTATACTGAAGGTAAATTAATTAATGGTAAAACAAAATTAAAATTGAATGTTATGTCCGTTTAAAATAATAACATTTACAAATAGCAAATATCATAGGAAAACATATGCATTTAGTAATACATACACATACCAAAAAACCTATATATACTCTAAACATACAAATGTTGGTACATGCCTGCATGCATATATATATATATATATATATATATATATATATATATATATATATTCATGTATGTATGTATGTATACTAATGCATACATATGTAGCCACGTAAATATATATACACACATAAAACTTCGTGTGTATTTCTAAATATACAATTTAGTTGTTACAAGCTAGAAAAAGAAAACGGAAAGAAAATCAAACAATAATAAGTGATGGGAGAAAGAAAAAGAAAAAAAGAAGTGGTGGAAGTAAGAAAAAAGAAAGAAAAAGAGAAAATTATAAGGAGAAGGAGAAAATTAGATAGATAGATAGATAGATAGATAGATAGATAGATAGATAGATAGATAGATAGAAAGAGAGAGAGAGATAGAAATGATTTGGAAGTTGGCGTTTCCAAAAATATCTAACGAATGTGATACTTCAGTAAGCTTGCAAACGCACATAGATAACAATACATACATATCTACATAAATACATACATGCCATAGTAACACAAATCTAGACACGCATACAAATATACAAATAAATACATACGTTGATATATAAATATATATACATACATATATTCACATCAAGATACATATATATACACCATAACGTATATATGCATAGAGATATATTTAAAATCTGTCTGGTATAGAATGTTAAAATAAGAAAATGGTGCAATGAATTAATATAATTAAATGTAATATAAATGCATAAATTTTAAAAATATATAAATTTTAAATAATTTATGATGTAAATATAAAAATGAGTAAAAAATGAGTAAAAATTTAACCTCCGCAAAATTAAAATTTGCAAAACAGTCGAAGGCTTTCTTAAAAGTCAGATGTAAAATATGAAGGCGAAATATGTACCAATATTGTAATACTAAGAGATATCTATATTTCAGGTGTTAAAGCCAAATTCAAATGCGAAAGTCAAAAAAACATTCGAAAGTCAAACATTTTTTTTATCCATACAGTATATTTTCAGTTGACCTTTTGGACCTGGTAGAGTGCCTGCAGGAATTCAAAAATTCTCGTCTTTGCTTTAATGCATATTTATCCTGGAACAGGATGAAGAGTTTTTCTGAGAGGCAAAGACTGCATTTCATTGGTCATCTATATACTCCATGTTTATATGGTGCTCCTTTCTCCAAAATTTCCAGTTGATATTGAAGAGAAGGGTGTCATTTTTCTTTAATTGCCAGATATATTTTGCAATACTTGTTGCTGTCTTATTTTCGGGGTATCGAAAAGAATTTTGGTGGGAATAAACCCTAGTCTTGAACGAAGCTCCTGTGTATGCATTATATTTTTGCTAGCCATTTATTTGTACTTTAGCTCTATAAGCTATTCCTTTTTCAAGACATTATCTTTCTAACGGACAGCAACTCTTCTCTTTGAAATTGCAGTTCTTCTGGTTAATTTCGGCACTGTGGTTGCTACTAATGATTCTTGTGTGTACTGAATAGCTAACCTTATATATAACAGGTCTTCGTCAGAAATACCTGACGAAGACCTAAAAGGCATACCGGAAAGTTTATGAGATATTTTTTTTTTACTCAGAAGCTAGACGAAGATATGACAGTGTAGTTAAGCAGTTTACTACGAAACCACTTTGTTTTTGTTTCATTCCAACTACGCAGTATCTTGTGCGAATTTCTTCTCTGTAGTCCCCTAACCAACCATTGCCTTGTGAGTGAATTTGATAGACGGAAAATGTGTAGACGTCCACTGCTCACAAACACACACATACACACACACACACACACATACACACACAAGCACACACGCACGCACACACACACACACACACACACACACATACACACACACACACACACACACATATATATATATATATATATATATATATATATATATATATATATATATATATATATATATATACAATATACATGCATGTGCTTTTGTATGTGTACACGCGTCTGCTTGGTTGTTCTAATATTTGACAACAGAAGTATTTTTATTTACAGCTTGGTAACTTAGTGATCCCCGTAAGAGAACGCTGGCATATAGGGAAAATTTTAAATAAATCCTGGAGGTGTTTTTTGATTTTTAATAAACTCTTCAACGTAGTGCCCAGTATTGCCACAATCTCATGACTAAAACAAGTAGAAGAGTAATTTCCGAGTGAGCAGCTCCACCGCAACTTTTCAGAAATTTCTAAATTTTAAATACGTTTTAAATCGCTTTAAACGAGTAATTACAGGTAATTGATATAAAGAAAAACACATGGTCCTGGGTTCAGCTGCACTACGTAGCCCATTGGGTAAGTGTTTTCTATTATTGTCTCGAGTCAATCAAAGCCTTGTGAGTGGATTTGGTAGACGGAAACTGAAAGGCGCTCGTCGTAGATGTGTGTGTATGTGTGTGTGTGTGTGTGTGTGTGTGTGTGTGTGTGTGTGTGTTTGTTTGTTTCCCCCGCCATCGCTTGACAATCGATGCTGGTGTGTTTACATCCCCGTAACTTAGCGGTTCGGTAAAAGATACCGATAGAATAAGTACTAGGTTTACAGAGAATAAGTTATGGGAGCGATTTCTTCGACGAAAACACTTTACGGCGGTGTTCTATCATGGCTGCAGCGAAATGAGTGAAACAAGTAAAAGAATAAAGGAATAAAATAATAAAGTTTTCTAAAATTTGAAATTAGCCCAAAAGAAATGATTTCCATGAAATTAAATCAATAAAAAATATCTTCGATTATAATGATTTTCCTTTGAAATTTGCACCTTTCTCAGAAGGTTGTGTGTTCACCTCTTCTGCACTATGGTAAACTAAAACAGAATTCATACAAATAAGTGAAAGCAAGGCTGAAAACCGTTCTGTGATGCAATTGCAAATATTACTTCATGGTTTCAAATTTTGACACAAGGCTGTCAATTTTAAGAGAGGGAAGTCGATTACATCGATGTCAGTGCTCAGCTGATACTTATTTTATCGATCCCTAAATAATGGCAGGAAAGGTCGATCTCGATGAACTTTAAGCTTAGAACGTAAAGACCCAGAGGATATGTTGTTAATCATTTTGTTTAGCAAGCCACCATTTTCAGTGTAAGATTAATATGGGACTTCAAAATCCATCCACTTACAAACGCTTTTGGCCTCCACTCATATTAGGTCATACTTTATCTCGGTTACCCTTTCACACATCTTGCTTCTTGGAATTAACGCATTTCAATGTAACAAATTAGTGCGCGTCCAGTTCTGCATTATATATTTGTAGCATATATTCAGTTTTTAAATATCAGAGAACCAGAAAGGGGTGGAAATCACCATCTTAGATACGGTCCTTCTAATCCAGTAAAAACGAAAATAATTCTCATATCAAAATTCGGCAATTGGTTTGACTCACAGCTACGCTTTATCAAATAGACTAAGAACGTTTGTCACAAGGGTTGAAGAAAATTATTATTAACTTGATACTCGACGATACTACACCTCCGATAATACCATCATCCAAAACTTTAAGCCTAACACCATGCTTCGTACAATGCACAAGTAATACTGCCGACCAAAATACCAACCATCTATTAGATTTCTTGCCAAAGTGATTAAGAAATTTCAAGTTCAAATGCGTTGCGTAGTATTTTGGAATTGTGTTTATTACTAAGTCTCTGGTCGACAAAAGCCTTGTGAGTGAATATGTACGAAAAATATAGAATACTGTTAGTTGGCATAAAATTGAATACACGGAATGTATGGAATCCAGTTAGTTGGGCTGAGTTTCTATTACTGTTAACCATCCTTTCAAATTCTGTCACATTAGTACCATCATAAAGTTACAGTCAGTTGCAGTCTGGCAGTGTAAGCCAATGCATAGGTGGTTCAATTGAGCTACCAATTGAAGTAATCATCGTGGAAACCGACTAAAACTCATTTACTAACAATCTCACATAAAAAAGAAGAGGAATTGAAAAATCGAGAAGGAAAGTATGTACGATATATAAGTCAGTCAAACATACAAATTTAATGACACGTACATCCAATTTAATGAATATAGCTGATGCTTGTATTTGTTAACATTCACGCGTCTTGATGAAGAAAATATTTTTCTACCGAATTAAATTAAATTATGGAACTGAAATTGATGCTAATAGCTAAAGGCGTAGGATTTTTTCAGTTTAGGTGTTTGTTATTATTAGATCAGTTAAGATTTAAACTTTTTACAGGCTAACATTTGCATCATTGGAGTTAATTAAGTTTTGTTTATGTTGTAACACTTAATTATAACAGTTAAATTAGAGCAAATTATGAGTTGCATTTTGTGTGTATGTGTTTGTATACATATATACATGTATGTATGTATATATTTACATATATATATATATATATATATATATATATATATATATATATATATATATATATATATATATATATATATATATATATATATATATATATATATATATATATATATATATATATATATATATATATATATATATGTATATATACATACACACACATATGTGTGTGTGTTTATATATGTATGTAGATGGATTTTGGTAATAAAATAATGTCATTCTCATTTGTGTTGAAAGTACTCTCACCTTTTTCCAAGAACGAAACTGAATGAAGCAAAGTACACTAATCCAATATATAATTTGACTTTCATGTAGGCTTATGACAGATTTCCGAAAATAACATAAGGTCGTTCTGTAGCTGACGTTAGGTAACGTAGGGTAAATAGAATTATTTTCTGTCCCATTTAGTTAACATTTACCTGAGGAGTGTCGTCACTCAACTATCGCATAACGAAAAACAAATTGCATACATTGCAAGTATTTATTTTTCCGTTGACCACTGGAAATATATTTTTGTATTCTATATATGAAATCGAAACGGCTGAATTCCAAATAATTTCTATGTTATATGTTCAAGAAGCAGTATTACATTAAAATAGCAATCATTTTGTCATACTTATACTAAAAGCTTCATGAAAAGCAAATATATTGTGGAATTCTCCATGAGATATCTCTTACGAAAGTGTTGCGTTTAAGAACTGAATATATGTTAGATGTAGATAAAAATCATCCTAGCAATGACTGACGAGATGAGCAGATGCATTCCGCATGCTAAGACGAAATCTGCTGCCACCAATATAGGAGTGTCTTTGGTAGACGGAAACTGAAAGAAACCCGTCGTGTATATGTGTGTGTGTGTGTGTGTGTGTGTGTGTGTGTGTGTGTGTGTATGTCTCTGTATATATATATATATATGCGTGTGTGTGTGTGTGTGTGTGTGTATGTCTCTGTATATATATATATATATATATATATATATATATGTTTGTATGTATATGTGTGTGTGTGGTTATCCCCATCCCTGCTTGACAATCGATGTTAGTGTGTTCACGTCCCCGTAACTCAACGGTTTGGTCAGAGAAACCGATAGAATAAGTATAGGCTTAGCAAATAAGTCCTGGTGTCGATGTATTCGAATAAAAACCATTCAAGGCAGTGCTCCAGCATGGCTCCAGTCAAATAACTGAACGAAGTAAAAGAATAAAAGAATGTATGCAGCATTATTTGTATTAAGTATGATATACACATGGCTATTTTATTTTCTGTCATGTTTCAACGCCTTAGTTTAGATCATTTCTAATGTTGTTTTTTTTCCCGTCTAGTTTCTGCTTTAGTTATATTATGAAAAAAAAAAGAGTAATTTTTTATTCAGGTAAAAGTTATCATATATGCGGGAAGAGAATAAACTTTTATATCGATTCCATTACCGGAAATTATTTCACTGATTCCGAAGAAATGAAATACAAAATTCCATTCATCGATTTTTAAAATCAGAAGGTAAGTTCGTTACTGCATTGTATTCGATGCCGTATCATTTCTATCAATTCACTACCCAAGACAAAAAGAAGTATATTAGTAACGTCTCTTATTTCTTAGTAATATTGGGTATTTTGTAAAGAGGTTCAACATTTTTCTGACGGTTGAGAATACTTTATGAATCTTAGATTAAGGATCTGATCAATCATTCATCGCACTGTCAAAATCGTCCGTTTGAGTATGGAATGTTAGATTTGTGGTCGTTCGTATTAAGCCAAACTGCTCTGAAGTTATTTCTAGACGCTCTGTTGTTCTGCTGTCATTATAATATATGGAGCTGCAGCAATCGTCTTTTATAATTCACAAACTGAGAATCAGAAATAAAATTTAAACATAAATTTTTCAGTCGATTATCTTTCTATTTTCTGTTACTATTCAAAGCAAGATCGAACATTATAGCTATAAAATGTATGATACACCATTCTATATCTCATGCATGCCCACATTCTCTTTCTCTCTCTCTCTTTCTCTCTCTCTCTCTCTCTCTCTCTCTCTCTCTCTCTCTCTCTCATACACACACACACCACACACACATACACATACCACACACACATACACACACTCGTACACACAGTACACACACTCGTACACATACATACACACACAAGCACACACATAACACACTGTTACGCATACTCCATGCGTAGTGTATAGGTGTATTGTAATAGTAAGCATGATATATAACATCTCATGATAACCACGACTATTTGAAAGATATCCAGTATAGTTATGAATTAACACTTCTACACCAACACATGCAATCACATACTGCTTTGGACAAGAAACAGTTCCGCATGCGCTATAGTAGATAATGCACGAAAAAAAGAAAATGTCGAGGGACATAGCCAAAGAAATATGGCTGTTACGTAGTTTACCACTGACGTTTATTTTGCTGCATTGTTGAAGCAAGTTTTATACATGATTGGCATGTATATATGGTTTGTCCAAGCTGGAGTTAAACTCAAAAAGTATTTACAAAGGTTTATTATAATATTAGTTTTAGAAACAGACATTAGCAAAGTGACTCTATTGTATACAGTATAATACATACACTATGGAAATTGAGATAAATATTTACTCAATATCTTATAATTTATTTAAACCCAGTAGATATCCATAAAGGCATTATATAGTTGAAGCCAATTAAAAGGAAATGAAAATATATGGTGCAAGCTTAATTACTCTGGTAGAGTTCATTCTGTATGACCATATTGTGCGTACTCGAAAATATGTTGCATACAATGTCACAATTATTTTATCACTTGGGGAGAAAATATAAACTAACTGTGGCAAGATTTTCGCAACACATAAGTATACTAAGACAAAAATGAATATTTTAAGGTATTTAAACTGGCACTTTACCATGTGTGACACCAAGCATCTAGGAAACACACACGTCAGTGTGTGTGTGTGTGTGTGTGTGTGTGTGTGTGTGTGTGTGTGTGTGTGCGTGCGTGTGTGTGTATGTGTGTGTTTTCTATGTATGAACTCTTAACAAAATGCGGCATATCAATTCCGACTATTATTTGACGCCATTTTAGGTCAGTTAAATTCCTAGCGCAGTAAAAGCATGAATCTCCAGTTTCTTTTATTCTTTATTACGAAGTTTTCAATAGTTTGTCTATATGTATCGAATAAATATATGATTTCCTGAGGGTTAACGAAACCGTTCTTGCATTTCCATAATTATTTTTTCTACAAACACATAAATCTAATTAATAGAAGATAGGAAAACGAATTTATGTTAAGCCATTTCACTACAGCATTCACCGTAAACAAAATTAAAAATCTTCCAGTGGTTGTAGAATTATGGTCATTAATTAACTGGTATAATGGAATTATTAGATAATTACTGCCCAATTTCTAAACAAGTTTTTTTTTTCCTGTTACCGAGATTACATGGAGTATTATAATATCCATGCCATTCAGAAGTGTTTTAAAAACGTAAAGTAAAATAGCTTGAAACAAAACTGGAAATGGCATCATTGCTCCATTTGCATAGAGCCATCATTATTGTGCAAAACACTTGCCACTCCTTATTTATTTATTGTCATCTTGATATCCATTTGATTGAATCCATGGCTTTAGCAATTGGTAAAGTGATGAAATAAAAAAAATCATACAATATAATTTAGAAGCATCATAGTTGGAAACAAGCTCTTCAATTCAATTATTCGAAACACTGCCAAGGAGCGAAATGCATCACTCTATTATATCTGATGCTATTATCTAGAAGTGCCACGTTAAAGTGGCAAACACTTTATTCAATGGTGAATGCATTTCTAATGACAGATGTAATCCTTGTCAAGATCACCGAACATTTAAACATGAAATAATTTGTATTATTGAGTAAAGCACATTGCTCCGCGTGAATTGTTTCACAAACCGGTATTATTTTTCCGTCTTGATAGCATGATATCTCCTTGCATAAAATCGCATCTAGCATAAGAGAACAATCGTTTGTTCAACTGACTTGACAGCTTGTATCCACTTGCCGTCAATATAACGTGTACCTGCAGATATACGTAACTCATTATCTCCCTAGGTATAAATAAATAATATGAAGGAAGTATACTGCATACAGAGTGCTAATAGTGGATTATTAACAAGTGTTTACTTAAGAGAAAGGCTATTGTCAATACCTCTCAAGAGCTTTCGAAGAAGCTGGAGATTTTTCATTAATGTACATATAGATGAAATTTCAAATAAATGACGTTTCGCAGATCCCTTTAGTGTAATTAATGTCTAATTTGAAGCTACGAAAGTATTAAAACAAAAGGTTATCCGTATACAGACACCAACAGTATGCGTTTCATTCCCAGGGTAGAGGAAAGTAGCTTACAATACTACCTTCTCATTTCATTTAATGTGTAAGTATATTGTAAGAAAGCTTAGAGACGGAAACTCAGATACAGGACGCATAATTTATTGTACGAATTATTTTATTATATTCGGAAGGTTTATACACCTATTCACTAAGATCTATAACGTTTTAATATATGATTCATCAAAAAGTTGAATTGATAAAAAGATATCTATCTAAATATTTAAGTTATATTTTCAGGAATAATTTTTATTTTTATTTTTATTGAGCAGTTTCCTAAATATATAATTATATAGGAAACACATATATTCGTACACACACACATATATGTATATATGTGTGTGTGTGTGTGTGTGTGTGTGTGTGTGTGTGTGTGTGTGTATGTGTGTGTATACATATATATATATATATATGTGTGTGTGTCAGGATATTAAGAATGAAATGTTCGATTTTCTTATGCACTAAGTTTGACAGTCATTACCTCTAATGTTTTATCCTGACAATTCTTTGTTTTACATCACTTTTAGAAACACAGTTCATGGTTCTGATTATATTGTGAGTTTTCTCTTGTAAATCAATTTTTCTGAACTCATGTGGAGATCAAAATTTCGTGTTGTTTATGAATATGAGTTCCGTTGTGTAACCAATGCATCCCAGGCAGCTCAAAACATCAATGAGGTGTTTGGTGAAGATGTGGCGAATGAGCCCACTATGCGTCGATGGTTTAAGAAGTTCCGGTCTGGTGATTTTCCTCTTGAAAATCAACCCCGTGGTAGACCTGACACCAAGGTGGATAATGATGAACTGGAAACTGTAGTGGAAGCGGATACATCTCAAACTACATGTGAGGTAGTAGCAAGGTTTGATGTTTCTATTCTAGCTGTATTCAACCATCTGAAGCAAATCGGCAAGATAAAGAAGCTGAACAAGTAGATACCACCCGAACTGAACGAGCATCAAATGACACGTCGTCTTGAAACTTGCTGTTCTTTGCTATCACAGCATAAAAACGAAGAATGTTTGCATCGTGTTGTTACGTGTGATAAAAATGGATTCTTTTCAATAATAGCAAGCGTTCTGCACAGTGATTAGATAGAGACGAAGTGACAAAACACAATCCAAAAAGAAATTTTCACCAAAAAATGTTAATGGTGTCTGTGTTGTGGTCCAACGCTGGTGTTATCCAGTACAGCTTCATGAAACCTGCTAAGTCAATTACAGCCGATATATACATCAGCCAACTAGATGAAATGATGAGTGAAATCGCAATTAAGTAGCCGAGATAGGTCGAAAGAGACAGGCCGATTCTCTTGCAAGACAATGCTCGACCACATGTTGCACAAAGAAAGCTACTCAAGTCACAAGAACTGAACTTGCTAGTAATCTGTCATCCATCATATTCACCAGACCTTGCACCAACTGACAGTCACGTTTTCCAGGCATGAGACAACTCTTTGCAAAGAGAAAACTTCAAGTCTGAAGGAGATGCAAAAACAGCCTTTCATTATTTCATCACTTCTTGCTCTCCAGAATTTTTCGCTGTCGGCATAAATAAGCTACCGACAAAATGGCAAAATTGTGTTGATAATTTAGATGCATACTTTGAGTAACTGCATTGCTTTTAGTTTAGAGAAAGTAAAATAAACTTTCAGTTCAAAATCGGACATTTCATTCTTAAGGACTTGATGTGCGTGCGTGTTTGTGTGTGTGTGTGTGTGTGTGTGTGTGTGTGTGTGTGTGTGCGTGTGTGTGTGCGTGCGTGTGCGTGTGTGCATGTGTGTGTGTGGGGGGTGTACACATAATGTATAGAGAATAAGTATATTTAAAATAATGCACAAACTGAATATAGTAAACTGTAACAACATTTATTAAAAAAAAAACATAATTAATAGCGTGGGAATCAGTATTAATAACAAAATGTAATATTCATTCCTACTTAGAAGAAAATCTTTTGTTATAACACAAAGTACTAATTTAATATTAATTTATTCGATAGAAACTGCAAAACTGGCCAATAATTCTGTTCATCATTCGTTGTGATTCCGACAATGCAGAATTGCCAAAAGAAAGTTGCATATGATAGATATTGCCTTTTAACCGCAACCGAAGCAGTCCCAGCCACAAGAAAAATAAAAAGACGTACTTGGATTACTGATTATATAACAGAAGTAGTTGTTATGTTTTTCAACCAGTTCGGATTGAATATTTGTGTGTTATATGATATATATACACAAACACATACACACACCATTCTATATTTTCTGCATGCTCACACACTCACAAACACACACACACGATGGTGGGTGGGGCATCGTTTCCCGTTCAAACTGCGCCAGCATTTGGAATGTCTTCTCTGCATGTTGCTGAGTATCATTCTGATGAAAGAACACCTTTCGTCTTGAAACCAATAATGGTCGTTTTTCTTCTAGCTCTGATTGAAGCCGTTCAAGCTGCTCGCAGTAGATCTCCTTTGTTATGGTTTCGTTTGGGTTTGCAAGTTCAAAGTGGACTAAATATTTCATATCCCACCAAACATATAACAACAACTTTGCGTGTGTGAAGACCTTCTTTAGCCTAGGGACACAGTGTTTCTCCATTCTCTATCCACTGTCTGCAGCGCTTTACATTTTTATAGAGAACCCATTTCTCATCACCAGTTGCTAACGGTCCAGAAAAGGTTTATTCGTGAGACGTGACAGCAAAGAAGAGAACACATTCACTCTCTGCACGCGATTAGATTCGAAAAATTTGTGAGCAACCCATTGACCCAATTTGCTGACTTTTCCGATCGCACGCAGGTGTCGATGAATGGTTGAATGACCAAATCCATGTTTCTCTGCTAGTTCCTTAACCATTACGACGGGATAATCTGCGTTATCGAAAAGTTCTCGTCAGTAGCCGAAAATTTTAAAAAAGCTAAAAAGACGTTAGTATTACATAGGTTTGGTGTTCTTACTCATTTTTGAAACGATTGTATAGTTACATGACTAAAAAAAAATTATCATCCATATTAGCATCTAATCGCATCCATTTACGTAAAATATGATTGAATTTGTTGTACTTTGTTTAATAAGTTAAACCATATACTTAATATATATATATGTATAGAGTGTTAGGTGTGATGTATAGAATTGAATATTGAGAAAAATAGTCGTCAGAATTTTGGAAAAAATCCTTTTATTTCTTCATTATTATAAACAGCTTGTTCATTCATATAAAACAGATGGGTTTTTTTTTGTGGTGGGGTTGTTTAGAAAGAACATTGTTTTTTTTGGGGGGGGGATTAGGTTCCAAGACAATGGAGATGGATAGATAGAAATATAGGTAGGTAGATAGGCTGGTAGAAAGATAGAGAGAGAGAGAGAGAGATGGTTAGAGGGAAAGAGAGCGAGAAGGGAATCCACCTTCCTATTCACCATTCATTCATTTTTTTTCCTTTACTCTTGTATTGGAATGGGTTTAAGGATGGTGAGAAAAAGGAAAAAAACAGGTGTGGTTTGGTCATCACTGAAAGTCTGTTTGCTTTCTTTCTATCTCTCTTCTTTTTTCTCTTTTATCCTTTTTTCTTTTCCTCTTTTCTTTCCTTTTCCCTTCCTTTTTCCACAGTTCTTTATCTGCTCTTTGTGTTATATTTAGAATATCACCCAACTGCGCACACCTAAGGAAAAAGTTAATGAAAACTTACCTACACTCCTACAAGGCCTCAAAATGAAAACTCTGATTGAAAAAAAACACCTTGCGGAATAGCAGACGCCAACCAAAAAAACATACAAAACATCTCACAAGGGTAGAATTCAAATCCGAGAATGAATCCGAATTCTTAGTAAAAGAATGTAGAGATAGATGTAGAACATGTAACAATATCAACAACTTCAAATACTTGGAAAGTGGTTCCCACATAAAGTTTAAGAATGGATCCCTTTTCAAAAATAAATACAGATATGAACTGCAAAACGCAAAACCTCATATACTGCATTACCTTCCCAAACTGTAAAGAAAATTACAATGGTGAAATAAATAATCCCCTCTGCTAACGTGCAAGTATCCACAGGCAACATATCCGACAAGAAGAATTACTCAAGATTCCATTAAGTAAACATCGGCCACGGAAAATTCAAAATTTTTCCTTTTTACAAGTGTGAACGGGACGATCCGCAATACCGAAAAGCAATAGAACTACATTTCATCAAAAAATTCTCTCCAAAGTTGAATGTTTGAAAGAAAAGCCGAGACAGTACGTTTTGTGTTATATTTATGCTCTCTAACGCAAAATCATGGAATTAAAAGAGGCCTGATCGAAGTTACACAGTATAAACATGGAATATTCCCAACCACACAAGCGCACACGCACACGCACACGCACGCATACACACACACACACACACACACACACACACACACTTCATCAAAGAATCCTCCCTAAAATTGAATGTTTGAAGGTAAAGTGGAGAATTTGAATTCTTTATTCCAAATGTGTTTCATCTCTACAAATGTTCAGATATATATATGCGTAGCATTAGGATGTTCTAGGTTTACGTATATATATATATATATATATATATATATATATATATATATATATATATATATATACGTTTTATTTTACTTACTGATTGATTTTTCGAATTGTTAATTTGCAAATATTATACTAATGTATTTTCATACAGACCTACACGTTATCAAAAAATTCCCTCCAAAAGTGAATGTTTGGAATGAGTATATTCTAGATATAACTGAAAGAGGAGAAAAAGAAAGGGGGGAAAATGAAAGGAAAAAGGAAAGAAGAGAAGAAGAAAGGGAAAAGGAAAAAAGAAAAAAAGAAGAGAGATAGAAGTATCAGGATTATTATCATGAGATATCAATGGTATTTCATTTATTTCAACATGACTAAATCGTTTATTTAAGCGATTGAAACCAATCGGCATCATTAAAAAGTAACCATACTAAGCATCATTAACTAGAGTAAAATGAAATACAATGTATCTGTTGAAAAATCCCACGCCTTTCGGTGAAGCCTTATCATGCGTTTGCAACCTTATTTTTGTCAGTTGGATGGGATTGTTCAAGAGCTTTATGTTATTTCATTTTAGTTCACTGAATTATCCTGTGTACTTTTTAGCATATACTACAATAAACAGTAGTGCTCTGTGTAGCAATATTCGGAAATTGATGTGGGTCAGCATGAGGGGGTACCCAAAAGAAACCGGAATTTTGCAATATTATTCTATTCATTTACTTTTACATGTTTATTATTTTAACGCCTCCAAATTATTCTCTATTTGAAGCAATGCATCGGCCCAGACGCGTTTTCCACTGTTCGAAACAATGCTGGAACTCTTGCGATGTGGTACATTTTAACTTCTCCGTCGTTTTTTTTTTATCTTCACTTCTTCCACATCTGCAAATTCTGTAGCACCAGCTTTGGTCACAAATGATGACCTTCTAATAAAGGTCCGGATCAACTTCCAGATGTGCATTCAGTTGTGACTGCTTTTGATCTTCCGTGAGCAAGTGAGACTCAAATTTTGCTGCAACTCTTTTCATTCGTAATTCCTTGCTCAAAATTCGTTGACAGGAGCTCCAGGACACTCAAACCATATTAACACGTTCACCAATTGTTCAGTGATGGATCTCCAAGATCAGTTCATGAATTTTCGCGATGCTTTCATTCGTCCGGAAGGTCGACGATCGGCCTGAACGAGATTGGTCTTCAAGCGACATGTTAACATTCCTAAAGCGTGAAAACCACTCGTAAACTTGTATTTTGCTCATGGCAGCGTCCTTGTAAGCTGTTTAAAGAATGTTTCAGCCGCCGTTTTCTCCAGCAGAAAACAGAATTTCGCGGAAGCACGCTGTTCCTTCGTTTCCGCCATCGCAAAAAATCGACGGACAGGGGAGAAATACTGCAAAACAAAGACGCACCACGTTGCAGCATGACACCACCAAACAACGTCGGTCGGCAAACCAATGCCTGAGAGTTGCATCAAGTGGCTTCTAGCGGCAGAAGCCTGAACTACAATGGTCTTATCCCACAGCGAACGTTTCCGGTTACTTTTGGGTACCTCC
The DNA here is from genome assembly GCF_046866305.1 of Octopus bimaculoides. Lineage (NCBI taxonomy): Eukaryota > Metazoa > Mollusca > Cephalopoda > Octopoda > Octopodidae > Octopus > Octopus bimaculoides. The sequence goes on along the minus strand of NC_142931.1, from coordinate 63,139,201 downwards.
TCGTATCTAGATATAGATTTTAGAGAAAATGCTATGAAATAAAACAAAATAACCCAGCTCCCAAAGCAGAAAATAAATATGATAACAAAGCGTCATCGAATCGATGATGATAGTTGAAGAAGTCTTTAACTTACGGTCTGTGAATTTATAAACAAGCAGTTCGTTCGATAATGAAATCGGAAAACAACGTACAACGTTATTCTTTAAAACTGAGAAAGCTTGTTATTAAATGCATGCCACATGAAAGCTGAGGATGACAGTGGCGATTATAATGATTTTGGAAATATATAATGTTAGATTGAGTTGTGATATTGCACGCGATAGTGAGACATACAGTCTATACCTTTGAAGCCGTTCTTTAAAGTCTCTAAGCACAACTTATGCATGCACTCATGTAAACATCAATATATCCCAAATATCAAATTTCTAGGAGGAAGAAAGTAGCAAAAATCAATGGAATGAGAGAAGTAAAAAGAGAATTAAGAACACCAGAGATTAAAGTTTAAATGCCTGAATTTTGAAATATACAAGCATGGTTTAATAAATGTATTAGCACTAATAAAGCTGGTCAAGTTGGTACAAAGAGTAGTGTTCCTAAGTAATTTCCAACAGCGGCTCGTTCATTTTGTTCCTATACAATATGTATACTAATGCAGCCGGTGTCATATTTTCTCTCTTCTCAACTCTGGCAACAAGCTAACTATCAGGAATATATTACCATTAATCGCGTACAACTACCTGTAAATGTATGACCATGTCCTCATATGATAAATCTATACGGAAGAAAAGAGGAGAATATAGCGCTGTAGGAGAAATACTAGATTGCCAAGTGAACTACTAACAGCATTATGTATTTTTCCGTTACATCATGATTTTGAATTCTGATGAAGTTTAATTTCCCTTTTATTAAAATATATCTTTAAAATCAAGACATCACATATGCTAAAATAGATGCAAGATATTTATCCTTTTTTCCAAAGAGATATCTCCTTACAAACGTAAGCAATATTTATAAGTGCATAGTCTTTCATATAAACATAACTACAAGGTCATGAATGCTTGGCGTAATGCTTTCAAATATGTTTAAAATAGCTGTTAAAATAAACAAAAGAGATTAGTAGAGTCATATGGATTCACTGAAATGTCCATAGATTCGCAGATTCTATAATAAAGCAAGTGAGAATAAACTGATGAAAGATTCTCCAAAGCCAGAAAGAGTGTCTATCCGGGTAAGGAATCAGTATGCAAGCATTCGTTTAACTTGTTTGAAATAGTAGCTAAATTTCTTTTGAATAAAAATCTATTGCTTCAAACAGGGACGGAAACATATATATCTACATATACGTCTGTAACAAAAGTGGATTGTTTACACCCAAAAATGATTAATCAGAAGACTTCTCGAATAGTACTGACTACTAACAAAGGAAATAATAACCAATATTATCACCAGCTTTATAATTCAAGTCAAATAGTTCAGTAAAAAAAAAACACTATGTAGCTATGGTATAGATGATGAGAGTGACAGTTAGTGTGTAAATATTGCCGGCAGAAAATACACATTATTCTTTTCATTGGTCTCCCAGGACTTGTTTTATTTAATAACAAATCTCTGAGGTTGAATATATTGATATAAAATTGTAATGATACTGTTGTTAAAAAATTAATAACTGATGTTTTCGTTGACTCTTGTTTTGGAATTAAATTAAATTCAATTGCAGTATATTAATTAGTTTAAAAATTATTGTTTGCTGTTGACTGATTCCACATACACGACACATTATCGATGATGACACAAGGAGAGAGAGGTGTGGATAAAGAGAAAGGTTTGCGATTGAATGTTTGACAGAGAGAAAAGTAAACAGAGCGTTTACACACATATATATAAGCACACACACACACACACATGTATGCCTGCAAGTATACATACATTGCACTAACAAAGGAGTTTTTCTTGGTGATCTCTCATCCAGCTGTAAATAGCAGGAAAAGTCTAGTGACGTCAAACCTTAATGTCTAAATACTAGGAGATGTAATTGACTGAACTTTAGTTTTATAGTGGCCTAGGTCTAACGATAATAGAAACAATGAACAGTATAATTTCATATCTTCATATGTGTATGTATGAGTGTATTTGTCAGTTTGGGAGAGGAGGTGCCTTACCTTTAAGTGGATAATCAACTCGTACAAGTTATGTGGATACCCTTGTGTATACACGGCCGGTCTTTGGAAATTTTAGAAATATCAGTGACCACTTCCACACAAGATTGTATCAGTGACAATTTTTCCCAGAAACTGAGATACATAAGCAACCAGAAACGATGAATTAAAAAGGATAAAATAAAAATGACGCCAGTACGGAACTAGTATTTTATTTATTGTGTGGAAAACCAATGAAAGAGACAGTCGAAGTTGATAGGATTTGAACTTAGAGCGCAGTGAGCCAGGATGATCATCGCGAAATTATCTTATGTTTTAGTTTTTACGACATCGACATTTGGTAGCCTGCATACATACTCACACACTAACACATACACACAAATACATGTAAGCATACATAGATGTATGCTTTATGTATATATATATATATATATATATATATATATATATATATATATATATATATATATATATATATATATATATATATATATATATATATATATATATATATATATATATATATATATATATATATATATATATATAGATATATATATATATATATATATATATATATATATATATATATATATATATATATATATACATAAAGCGGGATATGACTAGAAAATGTCTTTCCTCGGTCCTGGAAGGCCGACTCATTTTGATAGAGAAATTAATAATGATGTTAGTAATAGTAAGTCTACTAACTTAATCAGTGGTGATGAAATACTAAATGAAAAAACTATCCTACATACCTGATATTTTAAGTAATAATAATAATAATAATAATAATAATAATAATAATAATAATAATAATAATAATAATAATAATAATAATAATAATAATAGAGTATATTTTTATATGAAACTACATACTAATACTAGCAAAAAACCTAGGTTAGATAAAAGAAATGGCAAAGTAAATGATATAGTTACTCTACAAAATAATAGGGATTCCACAAAAAATATATGCAAAACTATAAATCATAATATTGTCCAAGAGAATAATGGTAATCAAAAGGTATCCTGTACTCACTCACACAATAAATCCTGCCTGGTCCAATATCCCCTTTCAACTGTGCAATATCCACGAATAAATGCAAAAATTTATAACTATTTTACAAGAAAATTTCCCTTCTTCACACAGATATAGTAGAATCTTTTCATGTAATACTGTCCAAATCTCATACTCAACATCTAATATAGATACAATCATAGCTAGGTTAAATAGAAAGAACATAACAATGACAATAATAGCATTACCAATAATTATGGAAATGGAAGTGGAAATAACAATAACAATAGCAATTATGAAGGTAACAGCAATATCCTTAGTTCTGTCAACCATAACTTAAACAAACATAATGAATATAGTGGTATTGATGCTGGAAGTACAATTGAAATAAATAGTAGTAGCACCTCTAATGATAATAATGTGGATTATGGGTCTAGTTCATATATGGAAATAGAAAATATCAGTATGCCTGATGCTGCGGGAATGATTCTATCTGATAGCACGATGGAAATGGAGTTAGATAGTAACAGAAGTGATCATAATAAGCCTGATAACAGAATTGATAATAGGGGAAATAATATCAATGCGAATAATTGTAACAATAATTTAAATCTTAGTAATAATATTGGTGTTGTTGATGGTTCCACTAGTTGCAATTGTAGAAATAAGTCACGTTGTCCATTATTAGGCCGATGACTCACAAGAAACGTAGTATATAAATGCACAATAAGTACTATAACTGATAATTATATTTACTTTGGATGTACGATTAATTTGAAACAGTGTATATGTAACCACTTGTCATCTTTTAGATTTAAACATACGGCTGATTGTACGTCGTTATCAAATAAAATTTGGAAATTAAAGGAAAGTCTACCAGTTTTAGCCTTAAATGGGAAATTATAAGAAAATCTTAACCTTATAGAAATAGCAGATATGGATGTGAACTATGTTCCATGGAAACATATGAAATTTCTAAACTCAGAAGCAATGCTAACCTGATTAATAACAAATTAGACCTTAGAGTATTGTGTGTACACTGTTCCACTCGCACTTTCAAATGTTTTAAAAAGTAGCAAACTTATATGGTGTGGTATTTGAATATCTACCATGTTTATCTTAAACTATAATTAGTACATATTTAAATTAAAATTGAACTTTTATACCATATTTTTGATATCTCATCTTAATGTATAATCCTCCTTTAAAAACTAAAATTTTAACTTTATCCATGAATGGTATATGGTTTTACTTAATTTTTTTTCATATCACTTTTGCTATTGCTGTTAGTTTAGTGTGTATCTTACTTAACTTTAATGAATAGGATGTTTTGAAATTTATTAATAGTTTCAAATAGTTTTTAAAACTTTTAAAATTTCATTTGATGCCTGACTTAAAGGATTCATGTTATTCCATTGTTGTTGTAGTATCATTATTGTTATTTTATGGGTGACTTAAATAAATCTAATCCTTGTTCCATTATTATTTTATACTTAGCCCATGTTAGTTAACACAAGTTCCTGATAATTTAAGATAGTACGATCTAATTAAATTAGTGCATAATTATCATGTTCTCTATTAATAGTTTAGTTCACCATTATATTCCATGTTAATTCCAATCATTCATTTTACCAGTTTCTTAAACTTTGATGAGTTCATCATTATAAACCATGTAAATCCTATGTATCAATTCTTTATATTAGTTATATAATAAATTTTATCTCTTATGTGTCTTTAAATGATATTAGATATATAAGTTTAATTTTAAAATTTTAGTCCAGTTATATATGAACAAATTTTAATTTCCCATCTTATCTATGGTTCTTTATGTTGGTGTAAATAAGTATAAATGTACTTTACCATAGCATTTTCAATTAATACCACTTCATGGTTTTTGCATACAGCATTAATTGATTATTTATATTACTATACACTATTTCTTTTTATTTCATTATTAATTTGTAATTAACTTTTATTTATTCACATATTAATTAAGCAAATATTGGTATTTCTCAAGTATTTCAAACTTAGCATATGTAAAACAATACGGATACATTATTCTGATTAATGAAAACTATAAATAAACATTTACTGTATCTGTACACAATATAGCAACTTCATTTTATATACTTTTGACCTAGGTGCCTTATGTTAAAACTTCCCCTGCTCCATTATAAACTGGTCTGCTAGTAGGAAACCCCCCACCTATAGTAGTTTGTCACTAAACCCAAAGAAATTTTATAACAATATCATCCATGTTTAATGTCTATATTGTTTACCCCTTTCCATTTCCCTACAAAGAAAATCCTAGTGCCCTCTTAAGCTTTGAATTACTAAGTGTGATAAGATGATCCATAAATCAGAAACAAAAAAAAAGCAAATAAAATCAGTGACAGTTAAAAATTTGCTTAGAATTAATTACTAGCCTGTATGGTCTGGCTAAGTCAAAATATTTTTATTTTATTATTTTTTTTGTGTTCTTCCTTTCTACTTGGAGAGTTTAAATGTAGTTATAAAGATATGTCCTTCTGTTGAAATAAAATTTCAGCAAATTTCTATATCTTTGTGCATCTGAGGATTGCTCTGTATTTTACATTTAGTGTAATGTTCACATTGCTTAAATAAATGGAGTCGCATAAAACGATCGCACTGCATTAACTTTGGATATCCTTGTTGCTTATTTTGATATACAGATATATATATATATATATAGAGAGAGAGAGAGAGTTATTAATATTTCTAAGTCTCTCTAAAGGAGACTACGGCAGCGGTACTGGAAATTAATAGTTATCGCCAAGCCAACATGGCAGTCCCAAAATTATATATATATGTATATATATATGTTCATACACACACACACATATATATATATGTGTGTGTGTGTGTGTGTGTGTGTGTGTGTGTAAGTTAAAAAACATATAAATGCACACACAATCGGAGAACAGACACAGAAGGTCACCAAATCCTTACCAGTTATCGGCTAGAGTGTCCAACACGTACAACACAAGGTGGGGAAAAACTGTACTCAGATACCAAAGGTAGAGTTAAATGTTGTTTTATTGAATCCGATTAGAACTGCAGAAACTGAATCAGAGTTTCACATAACGACGTAACGGTTTTCTTGAAACGTTTTGTAACAGTTGAAGTTTTTTTGGGGGGAGGGTTTCAATATAACAGTGTATATGAGTGTGTGTGTGTATATATATATATATATATATATATATATATATATATATATATATATATATATATATATGTACGTATGTATGTATATATGTATATATAATTAATATCAACCGCAGTTTGCAATGTTTCACCAAAAGTGAGATTTATAATTGTCACTAAATTAGATTAGGGTGTTAGAAACACCTACATTGCTAGAAATAACAGCTAAATACTTTAATGCTGCAGTCAACGCGCATAAATGCAAGCATATACACTAACAGAGACCTTAATCTTCCAAATAATGTCGATCGCGAATTCTTAATATTGATATCAATTTCAGCAATTTCCGTTGCTTTATCAGTTAAGACTGGCTCGAAAGTTCGGCGCTTTTCAGATTTGTTTCGCTATTAGTATATGTGTTTTTGTCATCTAAATTAATAGATAGTGTAGCGACTCGCTAATATGTATACATAAAATTAACATAAACAGTTTGCAACGTTTCACAAATAAGGCGAATTATAATTGTCACTAAAAGTGACGAAAGCTTATATATACTAATAGTGTAGCAAGTCCGTAAAGAGCTGAATTTCGAACAAATCTTAACTCATGAAGCAACGGTAATTGCTGAAAATGACGTCAGTATTAGGAATTCTCGATCGGCATCTTTCGGACGATTAAGGTCCCAGTTAGTGTATATGTTAACATTTATGTGCGTTCACTACAGCATTAGACCTTTCTCAATGTATGTGTTCCTAACACCCAAGTCAATTTACTGACATATATATATATATATATATATATATATATATATATATATATATATGTATATATATATATATGCATATATATACATATATATGACAAATGTAACTTCGCTATCTACGATTCATCTTATCTAGAGCAACGAAATATCGACCTTATACATTTGAGGAGAAAAAGAACAAAAAAATCACCTGAAGCAATAATTGTTACAATCGAAAATCGTGACCGAGATTTTACTTCAAATCCAAAGTTGCTTGCCAAATACATATATTTTACAAATACATACATCTATATTTCTGTCAATAATGTGTTTCTTATATAATGTGTTTCTTTCTTCTTTATATCTCTCATTTCTTTCCCTCTGGGTAAACTACATTTAACCTCTTTGTAAATGTATATGTATGTATGTTTGTATTTATATTTCTATGTAATTGTAGATGTATGTTTGTATGCATGTATACCTGAGTGTATGCATGTTTGCATAAATGTATAAATCTGTGTATGCATATATGCATGAGTTCATGTGTGTAGACTTGGATATCTGTACATAAATGCATACATGCATGTATGTATGGACGAATAGATATACTTACGCATGAATACATATACACATTCAGAAACTGGTAGATACTTAAAATGTAGCAGATGATATCTAATAAATATTTTGAAAATTCCACTTGTTTGCAATACGACACGTATTTGTATGCGTAAAACTTTAGCATCATAGTGTAAAGAAGGCAAACTTATTATATCATAACTGTTCTTTCACAGGGAAGAGAAAACAATGCATTTTTTCTGACCAGTTTCTTGTCTTCTCAGACATTCATCTGAAAATGAATAACCATCTTCTTTCCATTGAGAAATTTGTAGCTTATAGCTATTTATTGTGTTTCCAAAAGAGGAGTAGGTTGAATCGGTCAGTCCTTTTGCACAACAATGCAAGAGTTAGCAATCTAGATTAATTAACTCACAGTACACTACACAATATTTGAGTAATCGGAAATGTAAACTGTACTTCTTTAAACAAACATTCGACTTTGATTTAGTTGCGAAAAGTATAAGATTTCGTTATATCATTGGTGTTATTCTGTGTGCAGAAAAGTGGGACCAAATGTATCCGCTTCAAGTCTTGTTAGTAAAGTTATCAGAAAAAATACCTATCTTAAATGTTGCTGTTTAACCCATGTCAGCCCTTATGGGGTTCTTTTTGTTGCAATGTCTATCATCGTATTAGCGATATCTACGATTAGAATTAACGAAATGTATCCTTTACCTCTTTTGGGACAGTAGGTGTAATTTCAAGGAGATTGGCTACTATATTAACAGGGTGCGGCATAAATATCCATTCATTATTCATTTTATAATAAAAAAGATAGTTTTAGATGTCGGTTAATTTAAGATCGCATGTTGATTGTTGTATTTATTGGCAATATTTTACATATATTCACAATTCAAAATAGCCTTCGCTTCAATCTTTAGAACGCTTAATCTTTTCACAACTGAAGTGCATAATTTAATAATATTCAAATAATGAGTAAATGTATATGCCGCACACAATAGTTGGATGAGCAACCGCATAGAAGTTCCGCCGGTGGTTTGATAAATAGGTCATAAAGGGTTATGTTGCATACAAACTAAGGATCTACATCGTTTTTCACAGATGAGATTTCAGTTGTTCAAACAAGGGAGCTTACTACTCAACGAATTAGTGTGTAAACAGTCGAATATTTCACGAATACTTTTATGTTTAACGTAATAGGATCAGTCTCTCACTTATGAATTACTGGTACAATCTACCCGATGGGTTTTCCTACGGTTTCTATCAATCGAATTCCACTCACAAGTCTTAGCTGAACTGCAACGATGGTGAAACGTATATTCAGTGAAATCATACTCAGAATCTCATAATTCCGCAGGGAACTTCAGAGTTAAACTACTTAATCTAATTTAGATATAAGTGCCTTCGCTGACAACGTCGATTAATAAAATGTATTCATAGTGAAGTACGCCTTTTGCTTTGATATTCTGATAAACAAAGTAAACCTTCATTTTTCAGTAATCATATCATGATAGACTTGCTGTAGCCCAAGAAACTAATTGTATAACACATTTTATCTCTCTATAGGCAAAATAATCCAGTATTGATCTACCTAGCTTCTAATCACTTTAAAATTTCATCACAAAAATAATATCAATCTGTTGACGGCAAATGTAGGAGTTTATTTAGAAAATATACCGTCCTAGTTTGTATGCTCCATTAAAAGAGTACACAAAAGTAGGACTAAGTTAAAGCAGTTAATATAACTTTTATAATGTTGCATGTATTAACAAGGTTTACTTACTACATTCCCAGTGCATAACATTGCACTTTCACTAATTTTAAATAAGCCTAAAATTTTAGGCCCATTGTGAAATACTTATGGAAGTGCCTACTCCTCAAACTTTTATTTCTTCGTATGTAAAAAAAAATTTAGGTATCATTTCAAAGGTTTCTATTCTGGTTTGGTATTCATAACAAAATCAGTACCTATCTTCTATCCACAGGATTTATCCAGAATTTTACATTATATACAATCTCAAACTTAGTTAAAATGATTAGAAAATATTGCAACACTACGCATGCGTTGAGAATATGATATTTCCATGAATTTCGCAAATATACTAGCACTTTTGTTGAACTGAACTTTTTTAAATCGTCTATGAAAGTTGGACCACGAACACTAGTGAAGCGAAATTACGTTCAGCTTTTGTGATACATACACTAAGGCAGACAAAAATCTATTGTATATTTCCGGCTCTTTTTTTATATATATAAAATTTCTATACAGAGTAAAATAACTTGTATGATATTGATCTATTTAGAGTAGACATTATCAACATAAGCTTGAGTCGATCAATTGAGAAGTAAAACTAAATAATATACTCATTTCTCTAGGGAAAATATAAATTTACACTACGTCGTTACTGCACGCTAGTAGAAGTATGTTTATATTTTGGAGAAATAAAATCTTCATAATAGGAAGTTATGTTCAACTGATCTATTAACTTACTGCTAGACTACTTTCACTGACCGTTTAATTTAATGTTTCTATCTTCGACGCATAAAAGGAGAAGCAAACAATTTTGCCGAGATTTTATGCATAAGAAAACTTAAGTTTGTGAACTAGCAAAATCGTTAGAGTCTCAAAGGAAATGCAACAGAGTGTTTGTTCTAGATCTAGTTCAAATCTTTCTGAGTTCAACTTAGTTGAGAAATCCCAACCACCAGCCTTGTGTCTGTTTTAATGATAGTGTCACAATCTGAGAAATATGGTTCTGAAATTTCGTACTAAGCAAGTAGCACATGATTTGCTTAGAGTGAACAAATGTTTGTACTGTACATTAGCTCACTCCGTCTATCAGGTACACTGTGTGCCACACGGTAGATATCGAGAAGTGATTGCAGAGCAGCGGGAAATAAGCGATTTTCTCAAGAATACAACGCACCACTCACTCCGAGAGGCGAACCTTCGCTCTTTCGATTGTGATAAAAATACACTACCCACTAGTCTATGCAACATTGATTTTGTAAGAGAAATCATAATTAGCGCATTAGTTAACTGAATACAGCGTCACTAATCAGATTTCACTAAATTGAAATATGTATTTGTTTTATATTTATATGTATTTTAATAGAATTAAATATATTTTAATAGCCCCTTCTGTATTATCAAAAGGCTAATCTCTGAGTCACAGCATTTACGATGAGTGCAAATCGGGTATGTATTTATACACAACTGTATTCTCCGATGTATTCATCGACGAGATTCCATTCACAAAGCATTAGGCAACTCAAGATGAAGCTGTAGTAATAACCACTTGTCGAAGCAGTCACTTAATGTGATCAAACTTAGACCCGCATAAAACGCGTAGTCGTGAACTAGACTTTTCAACAATACATGAAAACCTGCATCCATTTATGCATGCGCAAATATACACAGAAGCATGCGACCATGCACCCGCTTATCTATACACATACACATACAGACAGACACTCACACATACACATATATTCACGCACACACACATATACGCACACACACACCCACACAAACACACACAGATGCGTAATCAAATGAAAAATAACAGATGATGGATAATTGTCAGCTCATAACAGCTGTTTATTACGTATTTTTAAATAGAAGAATGAGAACATTACTTCATTACAAAAACTGTAATCATCAGATGAAACGTAATTTTACAAACAATAGATTATCCCAAGAATAAATAGTTAGTCTCGACAAACTTCAGCCCCGTCCCTACTGTATTCTTGGGATATGCTTTCGTTTCTAAACTTACGTTTCATCTGATGATTAGGATTTTTGTAATGTAGTTGTCTTCTCATTCTTCGATTAAAAAGATGCGTAAGAAACAGCTGTAATGCGCTGACAATTATCCATCGTCTGTTATTATTCATTTGATTATAAAACACCAAAGGGATTTAAAACTTCTCAGACACCCTAGATTATATCGACAACGCACAATTCAACGTAAAGTGTGATCTGGAGCAGCCCCTACTATATACACACACACACACACACACACACATATATATATATATATATATATATATATATATATATATATATATATATATATATATATATATATATATATATATATATATATATATATATATATATATATATATATATATATATATATATATATATACTATATATATATATATATAAAACATATATATATATATATATACTATATATATACTATTTATATATGTGTGTATGTGTGTGTATAAATATAGATATATATACTATATTTATATATTTATATGTTGTGAAACTTAATTTAATTTTAATTTTGATAAATTAAATAAATTTGAGTTTATACCTGTAAATTTGGATTTTTATCCCTAATATTATTATCATGTATATACTATATATATATATGCAATATTTATCTTACAATCCAAACATATATAAATCATGTGTGTATAAATATATATGTATACATATATGTTTGTTTATACATACATAGAGAGAGGGAAAGAAAGAGATGTATATGCATGTGTGTTTGTGTGTATGCGTGTGTGCGCACGCGTGTGCGTGTTTAATCTTTCTTGTATTAGTCTAAGTCCTTTCACTACTAGAGATAAGTTTATACGATTGCCGTTGAAGGTGTTTCTAACCAGAAACACTTGATCACAACTGTTCTCTTATCTCCAGACAATAAGCTATCTTTGCCTGTAATGGAAAGCAAATTTTGGAGAATACTTCATTCTGGAGATTCCCTTCTGATATGGAGCTAGTCTTGATTACAGTTTGGGAATTATGACAAATATTCAAGAGGCGGAGGTAATTTTAATAATCAAGGATTTATATTGCATGGTGTTTGATATATCTCTATTTGTCAATGTTGTTCATCTACATGCCATTGTCAATTCTAAGTTGTCCATACGATCTCACTTTTGTTTAAATTATGCAAATTACTTCAGTTATAAATGAGTCCAACTCTATTTGTATAACTGTAAGATCCTTGGCTACGAAATATATGTTAGGATGATTGT